>NC_142930.1:53578080-53648080 GCF_046866305.1 Octopus bimaculoides | reverse complement strand
GTTGCTCAGTTGTAGTGTGTGCGTGGTGTGATGCGAGGGTATTGGTGTGATGTGATGTGAGGGTGTTGGGAGGTGGGGAAGGCATGGGTGGAGTGTGGGTTAAGCTGAGGGTGGGGTAGAGGTAGGGGTGGGGGTGTAAGGAATTGGATGGGGTGGAGTGGGAAGGTAGAGTAGAAGTGTGTTGGGGTGTGGTGGGATGAGCTTATGAGGGGGTGTTGACGATGAAGGGGGAAGGGGAAGGTGGATGTAAGAGAGGGGGAAGGTCGGTATGGGAGGGGAGAGAAAGAGAGGAAGAGAGGAGAGAGGGTGGGTATAAGAGAGGGAAGGTGGATGTGAGAGAGGGGGAAGGTGGGTATGGGGGGAGAAAGAGAGGAAGAGAAAGAGAGTGAGAGAGAAGATATATATATATATATACACACACACATACATATATTATATATACGTACATACATAAATACATAAACACACACACATATATATATACATATATATATATATACATATATATATATATGTATATATATATACATATATATATATATATATATATATATATACACATACAATTTATATACATATTTATATACATATATTATTATATATATTAAATATCAAATATGTACATATATATATGCACACACACACACGCGCACACACACACAAACACACACACTCACACACATACACACACACGCACACACACACACACACACACACACACACACATATATATAATTTATGTAATGTTTATATACATATATAATTATGTATATTAAATATAAAATATGCATGTATGCATACAGACATATATATATATATATATATATGACTGTATGTTATTCATTCATGCCGGTACAGTTGCAATGGAATAGACGAGGACATTCAATGGTTTGCAGTCTTACGTTCAATTCCTTATTTGGAAGAAATATTTATGCAACAGAGTCGTTTCCAATGTAGGGATTATCTATCATGCGATTAGAACGACGAAAACTAAAGAGACGCACCAACCTAGTGAATCCTTGCATTTCTGAAAAGGGGTAACAGAAAGTTGTGACCATGCGATGTTTTAAATAGCGTCGGGTAAAGAACAAGTTTTGACTGCTCGATGAAATTCATTATATCAAATGGACTTACTTGGAAAGAGAAAATTAAAAATAAATTAATTTCATGCTTCCGAAGTCAATGAAATAAATGCCAGCCGATGGAAACTAAGTACTAGTGATGGAGGTGGTGGTGTCGATCAATCGACAGTACCCTACAAAGTATTGCACTAGCATTTCCAGAATGAATAAATATTTAATAGAGCGAAAACTGCAGATGTCCAAGTGGATAACGTGTTCAGTACGCCAGCTCACAGGTAAAGGGTTCGATTCTGAAAATTACATTGCACAGTGTTTTGATCAATTATACAAAACAGTTAAATCTTGCTAAGTAATCATAGATCTACTTCCATCGCAATACCCAGCTATTCTACCATGATAGACTTTGTATTAACATTTCGTTTATTCAGCGCTATGTAAGATAACTCAAAATAATGAAGAAAAAAAAAGACACGCAAACATATACATATATATACGACGGGCTTCTTTCAGTTTCCGTCTACAAAATCCACTCACAAGGCTTTGGAATCTTGTACTTTCTTCTTAAAAAAAAGAAAAACCTTGTGTAATTCATGAACATTTTGTCAACCTGAACTGATTGGTTCAGTTTTTGCTATGGCCAAGAGAACACGAGAGACCAGTCAGTCTATTATTTCTTGAATATCCTTAAATATGATTCAATATTGAGGAAATGTACGTTAAGACGTTCATATTTTCCCCAAAACCATTAGTGAGGAAAGTAAGGTCAAATGGCAATACATTGAGTCGAAACTTTGATGCAAACTTGGTTTGTCAGAATCCTAACTAGAGTCCATGATAATCTCCAATGATTGAATTAAACAGTATACTTTCATTCAACAATAGAAATGTTAAAGTACAATTCTATCAGAGAGGGAAAAAACATATTATAAGAATTCTAAAGTCAATTACAAGTACCACAGAATAATTAAAACAACACTATTTGATTTCACTCACGAAAACAAATAAATCATAGCCGTTGAATTATGGAAAAATAATCTGCAAATATGTGTTTGGCTTTTAGAAACTTGTTGAATACTCAATTTCATTTTCATATATTTCTATTAAATGTAACGTTGTTTTATTTTCATAAAGTCAACTAAAATTTGTTGGCGCCATACAGTTTTTTTCAACTCCAACACTGTTCAACTTAAATGCAGTTAAAAGTCATACTGATTTATTTGTATCAAACACAAGGCCACTTTGTTACCTATATTTATTTTATATTGTTTTCAGTTTGTTTAAGCCATCACTGTCAAGGTGATGCTCGAGCTCTGCATTCACAATGATATTTATTTAATCTATACCAATAAAAGTTGTAGCATAAAACGTTAGGAAAGATGAAATGAAATGCTGTAAAATATTTAGAAATTTGATTCATTGTTTGTACCAACTTCCTCCATGGTATGTAACAGTAATATTTGTAATGTTCTATTAATTATCAATTAGAACTACCAAACACGCACGCACACATTATATATAGGGGCGGGTGTGTGATAAGAAGCTTGCTTATCAACCACATCGTTCCGGGTTTAGTCTCATTGCGTGGCACCTTGGCCAAGTATCATTTACTATTGCCCCGGACAAACTAAAGCCTTGTGAATGGATTTGGTAGACGGAAACTGAAAGAAACCAGTCGTATATCTATATCTGTGTGTGTGTGTGTGTGTGTGTGTGTGTGTGTGTGTGTGTGTGTGTGTGTGTGTGTGTGTGTGTGTGTGTGTGTCTATCACCGTTTGATAGCCGGTGTTGGAGTATTTACGTCTCCCGTAACATAGCGGTTCAGCAAAAGACGCCGATTGAATTTGTATTAGGCTTGAGAAATAAGTCCTGGGGTCGATTTCTCCGACTAAATATCCTTCAAGGTGGTGCTCCAGCATGGCCGCAGTCAAATGACTGAAACAAGTAAAAGAATAAAAGAATGTTTGTGTGTGTGTTTGTGGTGTGTGTGTGTGTGTGTGTGTGTGTGTGTGTGTGTGTGTGTGTGTGTAAATGTCAAACAATGAGAATAAGTGCTCAACACCGCATTGGTGGATAAAGATTCTTTATTTGTTAATTAAGGCTACCATTGATTTCATGTTAAGAAAATATATTAACAATTCTACAACTTGATCACACAGAGACGAACACCAATTACTCTATGTGATCAGCTTGAAGAATTGCTAAGATATTTTCTTGACATAAAACCAATGGTAGCCTTAGTGTACAAATAAAAAATGTATATATATATATATATATATATATATATATATATATATATATATATATATATATATATATATATATATATATATATATATATATATATATATACATATACCCTACCATGTAGCGTTTGGATAATTAGTTTGTTAGTTTTAAATTACAGCAGCAGGTTTATAAACATGGGTCTACACATATGTATTTATATGAATGTTTTATATACGTGTGAATGGTGATGTAATATCAATTATATAACTAACACGACTATGAAACAATTTTAAACTAATGGAATAAAAATCTATTCTCACACTTGATCAATTAATGTGTGTGCGTGTGTGTGTGTACGTGTGTCTGTGTGGATGTGTGTGTATATATATATATATATACATGCACACAGACACACGTACAGAGAGAGAGAGAGAGGGAGACAGACAGACAGACAGACGGACAGACAGACAGACATACAGACAGAGACAGACAGACAGACAGACAGAGACAGACAGACAGACAGAGACAGACAGACAGGTAGAATGACAGACAAATAGGCACAAAGAGAGAGAGAGAGAGAGAGAGAGACGCATATATGTAACGTATGTTCATATGTGTATGTATATAGGTATGTATACAGTTGATAAATCTCTTATTCGAAATTTAGAAGAACAGAATGTGTTGCAAATTTTTTCTGTTTTTGGATCAGTTTCATATTTGTATCTATAAAATGGGGCTGCTTGGTGCTGGGGCCAAAGTCTAAACACAATATCTATTTGCATTTCATGATATAGCTTACACATATACTGAAAGTAGTTGTATCTAAATCTTAAATGTCTTTTACTGAACACTTTCGTTACCAACCCGGCTGAAACCGGCTCTGGCTCTGAGTACAAATGTCTTGTTTTCATAAATTTTGAATTAAAATCTGCCACCAAACGTTAGTCGCAATTTATATTCCTTACATTAGCTAAATGATAACTAAGTTATTTTACCAAATTCTTTGTTATATTTAAAGTAATTGAAAGAAACACAGAGCATCTCAAAATAAATATAGTAACGAAAGGGTTAGCATCTCGACCAACGATGTCATGGTTTTTATCATAAGGTTACAGTATACGTAAACCATATGTATTCTACTTTTTTTTACTATACATCTATCAGGCATTGAGCAAGATTACACGTAAATAAAATGGAAACCGAGAAGTCAACACTACTTTTAATGTTGAAGTAATGACGCCAGTCATATAACTTTCATATATGGAGTTAAAATTCAAACCTCAAGAAGAAATAGATTTGTGCTCACTGTATGAAAATAAAAATTATGATAACTGCTTACAAACTCGTGTATAACAGCACAAAACAGTCTATTTAGGCACATGATCCGACTTTAAGCTCTCATTCCCAGTGTCCGACTATTCTATTATGATAAACTTCTGTACGAAACAATAGTTTGTTACTCAGTGCTATTTAAGATAGATAGCTTGATATAAATCAAAACACAGACAAACAATTATTTTCAGAATTTGTTGAATATCCATTTTAAACATGTTTTTTTTCTATAATTAATTTGCTAAAACTTTGCAGCTTCATCATTTTGGTATCAGGTTTCTGATGTTATTTCATTTAGTTACAAACTTTACTGTTCTGAAACCATATTTTCAATGTGACAGATGAATGACATATCTCAATAATTTAGAAATCCAATCCAATCTAAGCCTTACTTGACATCTTTAGCACTTAAGTGTTTCTCTGTATCTCCCTGCCTCCAGAGAATCGCTGAGTTAATCTGTGAAGCTTCAAGATGTTATCAACATGGTTAAAAGTTACATTTTAAAATCTTTGTTATTGAAACTTTAATTAATGAAATAATGTTTCAATGGGAGATTATTCAGATTGATGATTTAGCTAACGTTTTAAGGATAATTTTCTATATTTTACTGTAGTTTTGATGCTAACAAAATGTATATATATAATGTACCACTTATCTTTTCTTGCTCGTCTATTTTTGACAAATATTTTGACGCAGTGAATATTGACTTTTCTGTCAGAGGCAAAAATTCTTTAAAAGCAACTTTTAAACGAACTTGAAGTAAAAAAAGGAGAGTAATTTTTCTATTCGTCCATTTTTTCATAATGTCGGCATATATATTTAGAGAGTGACAGTGTAAATTATTTAATTCAGAGTTATAAGACGAGGGAAAAGTTGAAATATCATAAATATCTAAGGAATCTATTTCAAATGACAATCAGTTCTGATACCATGTATGAGCAAAGTCTAGCTATATTATTAGCATAGAGGTTCAAATAATACACTTCTCATTGATTGGCGATTTACCTAAAAGATTAAATTTGTAATTTGACTGGTGACCTCCGCTGCTGCCACCAGCAGGCTGTTTTTAGTTTAAGAGGCAGAGAGAAATAGGGCTTGCTAAGAAATAACAAGTGGAGAGATACACTTCAATTAATAAAAGTGGAATTACTTTGTGTTATGACTATAAAATGCTATAAAATAATACTGAAAGTGTGATTATCTTGTTTAAATGTCTGTTGTACTTATTAAAAATCTAATGGTGTATACTGTACAATAGGAAGTAGGTTTCTGTCAAGTCCAAACCACTATGATGTTTCGATTCTTGCTAGTAAACTATTTTGTATTACATATGCCACAAAAGGCTTTTGCAGAAAATTATGAATGATAATTCACCATTTCTCTCTCCTATACAATAGACGATTTTGGTACAGATTGAAAGGAAGCCATAATAATTTAACCAAAATTCTTGAATCCAGGGAAACTAGGATTCAACACACAGACACACACATTCACACACAATGGATATATATGTATGCATATATACATACATACATAAATACATACACACACACACACACACACACACACACACACACACACACACACACACACATATATATATATATATATATATATATATATATATATATATATATATATATATATATATGCATGTATATTAGTCGTTATGATGTCGGCCTTTTAGGTGAAGCGCCGACATTTTGTACCTAGACGTTTTTCATGAACGTGTTTATGACACAGACACGTAGATTTCAATAGCCAAATCACTTGGTTCCCCAAAAGACATTATGAGGTAGCGCAGCTTGCTGATCTTAGCACTAGAATTATTTTATAATAATTATGTTGAAAGAGAATTCGCTAATTACTTTTTGATTAGTATTTCATTAACTTACAACATTGAGTTTCAATGTAACATTGGTAAAAGCTATCATAGATGGGCTTCTTATCCAGTTTAAAAGATACGTCATAAACAGATCACCTACTTGTAAAATAATAAAATGCTCTACACAATTATATATATCACAATGCTGAATAAAAAAAACTAATTCCCTGTCGTAACAAAAATTGCTGAAATTTGTTGCGATCCCTTGACAAATTTTCTATCAGATGTATTTAGATGATCCATGCGCATAAGAGCGTACCTGACGGTCGAAATTTGAACCCCTATTATTCTTTGTAAAGGAAATTGAGTTAATTTGGGCATAAATAAAAGTTGTAAGATAATAAAAGTTCTGTGCGGTATGCGTCATCAATACCTCCATTTAGGGGCACAGGCGCACAAATATATAATCACAGAAAAGGTATCGCAGCTGTATCGAACTAGATACATAGATATACATCATATGTATATATCACAGAGAATATCATAAATATATATGCACACTCACACATACACACATGCACATAGGTACGGGTTTAGTTTCTTTTGTGGTATAAAAACACGGAATTTTATAAAAATTTTCTTTTGAATAGAAAGTTCTTGGAGTCTATTACACGTTAACTTATATGAGATAAACAGATATAAAAACTAGGGTTTCATTCAACCGTACAAATCTGGAGTCGACAGAATCGATAATTTCATGTATATACATATTGCAAGTAGCTAATGAAATATCATTTGAACTTTTGACATATACATGATTATTCATTGCTTATACAAAGAAAAGGAAAATGTTGCAGAGCACCATTACCAGAAAATAGTGAAACCATGTTGCGAATTCAACTTGCCAAAAGCTTACTTACTGCTCTTGACAGTAAATCGTAATGCATATAATTTATTTATCACAAAATAATGAGATTGTGTGGGATTATTGCATTCATAAGAGTACGAATTTGTATTTATCGAGCACCGAAACTATCTCTTGGAGTCGAACACATCACAATGGTAATGGCAGTTTGCAAATCACTAACCTGTTATGAAATATGGAAGCTTAATCATTGCCTTGCAACATTAAAGAACATTGTTTTCTAAAGATATGTAAATAGTTGATAAACATTATATACAGACACATTTGTAATTGCGGAGGAAGAAAACACGGTATATATGCAAACAACTAGCGAATGCTTGTAAAAGACATCATAATAATTAATAAGCAGAATATATGTAGATACCTACATTTGTTATTTTGGAGAAAGCAAACACAGTAGTTAGATAAACTTGCACACCTACGTTCATATGCATATTTTCGCTCAGTATCAGATAAGCTTCTCATTTTCAACAAAAGATATGTGACTGATAATATATAAGTTCTTTTAGTATGAAAGTGAATTGCAGCAATCTACGAGATAATATCTTAAATAAAACATTAAAAATATCTCGACATAAGCTGGAACAAGGTATCTCAAATATTCAATTAATGACGTGTTAATTTATATATTTATATTTAAATTGCTTTCAAAACTATACAAATATCAAGAATTTCGCAGGACATATAACCAGGTGCAATTATATGCATAATATCATTAGAAACGTTTGGCAGCACAACATTTCTAGATTCCAAAGAAAACAAATCAACAAACTGTTCTGGAAATTCTTTACAAAGACGAGTACATAAGTTAGGCGACATAGAAATCAGATTTGGTCCAACGAAGATTGTGTTTTATTATCCATAACAAATCAACATTATATTGGTTTCCTTATGTTTAAACATTTTAAAACATTTTAGTATTTTTGTTTAATCACATATATAAATAAATCGATAATCTTTACTTACATCTAAATTTTTCTTTCTTTATTATGTTATTTTGCTTTTGATTTGATTTTGCTGTTGTGAATGCTTTTTTAGGTAAAATTCAATAAATAACCTCGTAGTCAATACATAGATACATACCTACGTACGTACATACATACATGCATACACACGCACACACACACACACACACACACACACACACACACACACACACAAACACACACACACACAAACACACACACACACAAACACACACAAACACACACACGCACACATATATGATGATGATGATGATGATGATGATGATGACGACGACGACGATAGTGGTGGTGATGATGATGATGATGATGATGAACATAGTTCCCAATTTAAAAATCTTAAAGCGTATCGAAATGAACAGTATATGTTTGTCGTCTCACAAATTGAAATTTTTGATATGAAAGCGACACCAAATTAATCAGTAAAAAAAAATCGTGCACATGAGAGACATAAAAAAAAAACTCAGATAAAGATCAATTTTACTGCATTGGGTAATAATACCGAAAGAGTTTGATCTGAATCGAATCCACTTAATCATTACTAACAAACGTTGTCTTTTAATCTGTGCGAAAGGGCTGTGTTGGCGGGAACAATATGTAGATTGTTACGTTAACTAACCAGCTATGTTTGTCTACTTACATCCGCTATGCTCTGAATTGAAACCCAATCAGAACGGATTTCATGCTTCCACGTTCGAGGAAATAACTAAGTCTGAACTGCCGTTGACTCAGTCCTCTGTAAAACTAATCTTTATGAACCATTCAAAGAGTTTTTACGTACACGCTCGAACTGTTAGAAAAAGCAACCAACTTTCATTCAAATCCTCTTACCATTTTACAAAGATTATATCTAAAAGATTACATTAGATGATGTGATATTAGATGCACAATGCCTGAAAAAAGGCTGCATAGCCACCGCTGCGACGCTTTTGATCATATAATGATTTATGGCAAAGCAACAACTTGTAGTATTGAAGCCAATGTGAGAGATTCTTATCTTTAACAGTGCTTTGCTCACACTGCAGAGCAAGTGGTAAGCTTCTAGGGCCAGGCTTTAGGACCCACCATTCGTTTTTGATGCATTACCACTCGACTTGGACTTCAGTTCCGAACATGAGCTATGTGTAGTGGCTAGTGCAGTGCAACGCCCCATGATTAACTCATTGCGTAGAGATACCGACAATATTTTAGACGAATGCGAGAAAAGAGAGACTACGTGGTCGCTCAACTTGCTTGAAATATCTATCAAATCTCCTCTAAATTATAGCAATCTAAATTAAAGAACATACTAAAATGCAATATTAGGTAATAAAAAATCAGCTGGTCTTAGCTGCAATACCTTTGTTTCATAGGTTTTCTAAAACAGTATAAGCCTGAGATTTAACAATAACTAGATGGACATTTTTCTCGAACACACGAAGAAATTTAAGTTTCTTGTTTATAAAAAGTACATTTAAAGATTATTACACTATTTATGACAAACTCTAAGGATGCATGAGTTAATAATTGATCTGTACGTATCGAACATGATTGAATTTAAGGCGGTTTTTTTCAATTTTTTTCTCAAGAATTATTCCCTCGAAAAAGTCATGCGTACCCATAAAGAAGTGGAGATAAAATTCTGGTGTTTGAATGGGAAAGGGAATAATGTATTATTCTTTTACTATTTTATTCTTTTCATTGTTTCAGTCATTTGACTGCGGCCATGCTGGAGCACCATCTTTAGTCGAACAAATCGATTCCAGGACTTATTTTTTGTAAGCCTGATACTAATTCTATCGGTCGTTTTTGCCGAATCGCTAAGTTACAGCGACGTAAACACACCAGCATCGGTTGTTAAGCGATGGTGTGGGGACAAACACAGACACACAAATATATATATATATATATAAATATATATATATATATATATATATATATATATACGACAGGCTTCTTTCAGTTTCCGTCTAACAAATCTACTCACAAGGCTTTGGTCGGCCCGAGGCTATAGTTCAAAACACTTACCCAAGGTGCCACGCGATGGGATCGAACCCGGAACCATCTGCTTGAGAAGCAAGCTTCTTATCATACAGCCACTTCTGCGCCTGTATTAAATAATGAAAATGAAATTTTATGATTATTTTCTTGTAAAGAACTACAAATTGAAAAACTTGTTTTGAAGAGATAAATTATACAATAAAATATCACAAATCTGAGAACTGCTGTGGAAAGAGGCTTTCCAACAACTTTGGGCACCTTTTTGAATTGCATGTCAAACACTAGTGGACAGACTTACAGAATCAAAAAAACAACGCAGCACGCGTAACTTTCGGAAACATTTTTCACGGACTGAATTATTGAAGCATGAGATAAAGTACCCTCATCAGTCGTTAACTGTCGAGACACTACAACCTTCAAAACTACTATGCTTCGAGAAATCCGTCAGCAGTATACCTGATGGCTTTTTTTTCTTCTTAGTTGTAGCGCACCTGAGCACTGTATACAACAATTTCTTTCATATTACTGAGAAAGTTAAAGTTTAACGATGCCTTGCAAAGTAATAATAGTCAATAATTTTAGATATTTTGTTGTATATTGTGTGAAGCGATATTGAATATTATTTAGGGTAGTGAAAGATAAAAGACGGAATATATATTTGATGTTGTCATTTAATGAAATAAATTGATTAAGATATAAGTGTAACTTAAGGATGATCGTTATGGTTAAGGAAATATTTCGTTCTGTCAAAAAGGATATAGAAAATGCACACATTTGTATGTCATGGTAAGAAAACTGTTAATACTGTTTAAACAAATGTGAAAATCTAAAAAAAAAAACAGCTTCAAGGAAATTGTAGAATATTATTCAATAAAGTAGAGAAAAGAATGTATGTGACTATACACTAAAGTTAAGAAGTAAAATATAGAATATAAAATATAATGCAAAACATGAAATAAAAGAATGAATTTATAATAAGAAAAAAATTGTTAGACGACTAGACTGTGATGGTGTTTACTAAAAGCTGGTATGCGAATATTCTTGCTGCTCTGTACGTGTGTGGATAGATTAAGGTTTTACAATGTCTTGATAAGTTAACTATTCTACGGGGCTAAGATATATTAGTTTTAAATGGCGATTGAGGAGAGGCATATTCTGTAATAGGATATGTGTATCTATATATGTTTGCATGTATATGCACATGTGCATATGTATGTATACACAAACACATAGACACACGTATTACAAGCAAAAAACGGAGTACAGATATCACCTTCATTCCTCGCCAACTGACACCACGCGTTGTGTCTATCCACCAGTTCACCATTTATTTGTAGTGGAACATCCCACTTCTCTCAATCGGGGTATCCTCTACAACAATGCACACAAACACACACACACACACACACACACACACACACACACACACACACACACACACACACACACACACACACACACACACACATATATATATATATATATATATATATATATAATAAATTAAATAGATTCAATTGACAATCCAATATTTATATTATGATATAATATACTATGAATATAATATAAGGTAACATAAAAAATCATTATAAAACCAAAATAGCCAACAAATTGTCTCGACTTATATACATTATTTGATTAATAAACAATTCATATTCATTTATATATAAGTCACTTCAGAGCTTTGGTCTACTGACAGACGAAATTCCACGTGAAAAGACGACTGGATTATAAAAATAATAATTCAAATGCCCGTGTTTATGAGCGTGAGCATTAACTTTTCAACTACATAACAATTACAATAAAAAAAAAATTATAAAGGACAAAATAATTAAGTAAATAGAATCTACATCTATCGAAATATATTTCTATATATCTGAAATAATATTAATCCAAATTCATTTAGGTCGAAAGCAATCTTTGGCTATTATAATAACATAAAACAACAATATATTAGTGTATAAATTAAGTATCAGGGTCTTACTTAATTTAGAGACTGTAATAAAACATTTAAAGAAATATAAATAATAATATATTATTATATTGGTAATATATAATTCTTCTCTTTTATCTAAAGTTATTGATAAAAAAAATTGTTTAAAGTAACTAAGGAAAAACGTTTTTTATTTACTTAGTTTATCGGAGGGATAATTCCATAATAAATATGAAGGGAAACTTAACAAACAAAGTTTTGTGTTTACTTGGTTTATCGGAGGGAAAATCCGTTATAAATATGAAGAGAAACTTAGAGCTACAATAACTACAACTTATATTACCATATTACCCATTGAATGTCTCTATTTAATTTATTGTTTGTAATTTGCATTATGTGGAGGCGCAATGGCGCAGCGGTTAGGGCGACCCCTGTTGTACTCTTTCGCCCCAGCTTTCTCTCACTCTTTCTTCCTGTTTCTTGAGTAAAGCTGCGATGGACTGGCGTCTCGTCCAGCTGGGGGGGGGGGACACATACGCTATAGAAACCGGGAAACTGGGCCCATGAGCCTGGCTAGGCTTTGAAAGGGCGACGAAGAATTTGCATTGTACCCCTATCTATGTGGTATTCAACTGACATAGCAGTGAATTGGATGTTTTACACACCCCTTTGAAGGAATTCCTTTCCTTGGTTTGTTACTTTATATATGCGTGTGTATGTGTGTGTGCGCGTTTGTGTGTGTGTGTGTGAGAGAGAGAGAGTATGTGTATGTGTGTGTGTGTATTTGAAAAAAGAAAAAGAATGATTTCACTGGTAGTTTTAATCAGTTTAATTTGTTCTTTTTTAATTTTTTAATAATATAAATAATATAAATTTTAGTTAATAGATATAGTAAGTTCTTTGTTAAATTGGGTGTGAAGAATTTTTTAAAAGAAATTTTCTTCTTAACTTCTTTGGAGAACTTTCTCGCATTCGTTGTCAAACAGATCTGAGATTTAAGGCCTTGTGATTCTATATATGGGATTTGGGTGTTTGTATGTATGTATGTATGTATGTATGTATGTATGTATGTATGTATGTATTTATGTATGTATATTCAATTGTCACTAATTGTGACTGAGGTTGCAGAGTACATTGCTAGAAATAAGAGTTAAAAACCTTTAGAACCTTTCTAGCAATGCACATGCCACTCTGCCCCGTCAGTCACAATTAGTGACAGTTGAAATTTTCCTTTCTGGTTTTATATTGCGCATAGCCGCTTTTGTTATATATGCATATATATATATATTGTTATATTTTTATTTGTTTCAGTCATTTGACTTCGGCCATGCTGGAGCACTGCCTTTAGTCGACCAAATCGACCCCTTATTCTTTGTAAGCCTAGTACTTGTTCTATCGTTCTCTTTTGCCTAACCGCTAAGTTACAGGGACGTGAACACTGAAACATTTGGTTGGTAAGCAAGCTACTTACCACACAGCCACTCCTGCGCCTACACACACACACACAACGGCGGCGAGCTGGCAGAAACGTTAGCACGCCGGGCGAAATGCTTAGCGGTATTTCGTCTGCCGCTACGTTCTGAGTTCAAATTCCGCCGAGGTCGACTTTGCCTTTCATCCTTTCGGGGTCGATTAAATAAGTACCAGTTACGCACTGGGGTCGATATAATCGACTTAATCCGTGTTTGTCTGTCCTTGTTTGTCCCCTCTGTGTGTAGCCCCTTGTGGGTAGTAAAGAAATAACACACACACACATATATATATATATATATATACAGAGAGAGAGAGAGAGAGAGAAATGGGGTGGGAGGGAGAGAGAGAGGCATAAAAAATAATTTTCATTCCTTTAAAATTAAGTAGGTCTTTTTAATATGGATTGTACTGTCCATAAATGTTTATTAGTTATTTAATCATGCCATCAACAAGATACTATATGCAAACTTGTCTAACGGTTACATGTGTGTTCTCTTCTATGTTTTATTTGCTGGTTTTCGTCACTGACAGAAAAGCGAAGGAGTACTTGTCCTGTGATCAATGGTCAATGAATTATTAAAACCTGTCCGAACAATCCCCTTTCTATTTCTGTGTACGAGAAGAATAACAATATGTATTTACACGTGTTTATTTTTCCACATCGAAAAAGACTTAAAAACTGAAGTGAATTTAACCGCATTAATTTATTTTAGCTTTATAATACACGCTGTGTTGGGGATAAATGTTACATGTGCATCTGTGTGTATGTGTACATGGATGCATGTACTACGTATGTTGTTGTTGTTGTTGTTGGCACTCCGTCGCTTACGACGTCGAGGGTTCCAGTTGATCCGATCAACGGAACAGCCTGCTCGTGAAATTAACGTGCATGTGGCTGAGTATTCCACAAACACGTGTACCCTTAACGTAGTTCTCGGGGATATTCAGCGTGACACAGTGTGACAAGGCTGGTCCTTTGAAATACAGGCACAACAGAAACAGGAAGCAAGAGTGAAAGTTGTGGTGAAAGAGTACAGCAGGGTTCGCCACCATCCCCTGCCGAAGCCTCGTGGAGCTTTAGGCGTTTTCGCTCAATAAACACTCACAACGATCCTATAAACGCGAGTCCGCTGCCCTAACCACTGGGCCATTGCGCCTCCACATTACGTATGTATATAATACATATTCGACAAACTGAGGATCTTGTAATTGTCTTAAGGATGTTTTCGATTCAGTATAAAAATGGCACATGTTAGAACTGAACATTATATATGGTACAGATAAGCACTTATGTGCAGCTCCACCAAACAACCGGCTTAAATATTGATTTCGAAATTTTGGTACTCGGCCAGCAATTTCGTAGGAGGGGGTAAGGCGATTACATCGACTTCGGTGTTCAATTGGTTATTATTTTATTGATTCCCAAAATGATGAATGGTAAAGTCGGCTTCAGAACGTAAAGACGGTCAAAATACCGCTGAGCATATTGCTCGGCATGATAACGGTTCTGCCAGCTCGCTACCTTAACCCTCTTAAATATTAATGTAACTGTAGAATAAACCCTGAATAAATATAGATTCAGACGTAGTTTTAATTTTAGTTATTTACCTACATGAGTTTGTGCTACTCAGACAAATGTTTATTTTCCTTTGTCTCTTTCGAAACGAAGTTCTGTTGTCTTATGTAGAAAACATAGAATGTCTCGTGTATACCATGACACAACTTTACATTTGCTACTGCAATAAATCTCAAAACAAGTGAGAATTTCATTGAATTTACTGCTGTTCAACAATGCTTTAGTTGCTATCGATTTCTGGAGAGGCTTTAAATTTGATTTGTCTTCCTCGATACTGTATGATTTCAATGGAGACGCGCACAAAATAACTCAAAATTATCTGGAATGTTATATATAACCAAAATATGGTTATTTTTCACCATTATATAAATATTTCGAAGTGTGTCGGTCATTATATTTACATAAATCGATCAGATAAATAGCAATAAAAGTACGTTATATAGACAATATTTTTGAAAATTCATGTGCGAGTGCTTGATCGTCTGGTGTGTGCGTGTGTATACAAATGCATGCGCACATACGCACACACACATACGCACACACACATATACATTTATGCAACATGTTTTGTTCGTTACTTTGCGTGGCAGCACAGATTAAAACTGCATATATAGGCGCAGGAGTGGCTGTGTGGTAAGTAGCTTGCTTACCAACCACATGGTTCCGGGTTCAGTCCTACTACGTGGCACCTTGGGCTAGTGTCTTCTACTACAACTTCGGGCCGACCAAAGCCTTGTGAGTGGATTTGGTAGACGGAAACTGAAAGAAGCCCGTCGTATATATATATATATATATGTGGGGGGGGGAGTGTGGGGGGGTGTATGTATGTATGTGTATATGTCTGTTTGTGTGTTTGTATGTATGTATATATATGTATACACACACACATATTCAGGGTGTGATGGGTAAATTGTCACCAATTTATATTTTTTTTTCACGCATGCACATTGTTTGTCTTTGATTTTGTCGACTACATGGTATAGTATGGTCAGCTGGTCACAGTCTGTGAGAAAAACATCATGTCGCAATTCACTCCGCCAGAAATTTGGAAACGAGATACTCTACCGCCTGGCATTCGGCCGGAAGCTCTAGTACGAAAATTTCAGTGTTTGGGTGTCAGTCTGAGGACAGTGCAATTTGAGAACATGTACTGAGAGTGATAAAAATCAATCACTCAATCAACATCATGGTGTTTTGAATGATCACTAGTGATGGCGCCGTTATTCATCTTCCCACACGGTTTGGCCCACATAATTGTGACCACAACCAGAGAAGGTTAGGACATAGATAAGGCTCTGGGAAGCACATGTGAAGTTGGTCTAAATTGAGAATTTTTGTCCTTGCTGGAATGTGAATTCCGAGCCTTCAGGTAGGTATGGGCATGTACCACAATTAGGTCATCTGCATTTTTTTTAATGTTGGTATCTTTTGTATTGAGTATAGTTTTGCATTTGTTAGGAGTCTCTTGAGTGATTTGTCTTCTCTTTGCATTTTAGTAGTTTGCGTGTATTTAGTATGCTGTTCATTTTCGGGTCTTGAGTGAGCAGAGGGAGATTTTGTATAATTTGCATAATTGTATGCGTCATTGTTTCTGGGATTGTGGGTTGATATGTATGGGGGTGGTTTAAGGTGAGGTGTGGTGTTTTGTTTTGTTGTCCTTAGTATGTTTGTGTCCAATTTCTTGGCACATTTAATTCCATGTTCTATAAATGTAGGTATTGACGTTCAATGAATGTCATTTTGAGTTCTTGTAGGCGAAGTTCCCGAGTGGTTGTGTCAGATACAATTGTACAGATCCTTTTTGCTAGATTGAATGGGGTATTTATTTTGGTGTGTTTAGGAGATAGTGTTTAGGAGATGGTGTTTTGAGTCTGTTGGTTTGTAGTAAATCTCAGTTGCAATTTGGTTGTTGGACTTTTTAAAAATCAAAATGTCCAGAAATGGGAGCTCTTCCTTATTATATTCCATTGTAAATTGGATGTTATATATATATATAAATGATAGAGATACACACAGATATAGATATACATATATTATTATTATTATTATTATTATTATTATTATTATTATTATTATTATTATTATTATTGTTCAGTAGTTTTATTTTTATAACGTGCTTTCACTTCACTACCGAGCGCAGCTCTGTGCGCCTTAGGTATGTGCTGTGGTTTGCTGTGGTGCTCTTATGTTTACTGTATTGAAAGTGTTTTGCGTAGGATGTGTGCAGTGCCCAGTAGTGCAATTTTCTGTATGTTATATATATTTGTAAGTCCTGGTGTTTTTGTTATGTATTTGTCTGAATATTTTTTTATTATACCTAAGGCACCTACTATGATAGGAATTGTTTCTGTTTTTAGATTCCACATTCGAGTTATCTCTATTTCCAGGTTATTATCATTATTATTATTATTATTATTATTATTATTATTATTATTATTATTATTATTATTATTATTATTATTATTATTATTATTATTATTATTATTATTATTCAGTAGTTTTATTTTTATAACGTGCTTTCACTTCACTACCGAGCGCAGCTCTGTGCGCCTTGGGTATGTGCTGTGGTTTGCTGTGGTGCTCTTATGTTTACTGTATTGAAAGTGTTTTGCGTAGGATGTGTGCAGTGCCCAGTAGTGCAATTTTCTGTATGTTATATATATTTGTAAGTCCTGGTGTTTTTGTTATGTATTTGTCTGAATATTTTTTTATTATACCTAAGGCACCTACTATGATAGGAATTGTTTCTGTTTTTAGATTCCACATTCGAGTTATCTCTATTTCCAGGTTATTATCATTATTATTATTATTATTATTATTATTATTATTATTATTATTATTATTATTATTATTATTATTATTATTATTATTCAGTAGTTTTATTTTTATAACGTGCTTTCACTTCACTACCGAGCGCAGCTCTGTGCGCCTTGGGTATGTGCTGTGGTTTGCTGTGGTGTTCTTATGTTTACTGTATTGAAAGTGTTTTGCGTAGGATGTGTGCAGTGCCCAGTAGTGCAATTTTCTGTATGTTATATATATTTGTAAGTCCTGGTGTTTTTGTTATGTATTTGTCTGAATATTTTTTTATTATACCTAAGGCACCTACTATGATAGGAATTGTTTCTGTTTTTAGATTCCACATTCGAGTTATCTCTATTTCCAGATTATTATCATTATTATTATTATTATTATTATTATTATTATTATTATTATTATTATTATTATTATTATTATTATTATTATTCAGTAGTTTTATTTTTATAACGTGCTTTCACTTCACTACCGAGCGCAGCTATGTGCGCCTTGGGTATGTGCTGTGGTTTGCTGTGGTGCTCTTATGTTTACTGTATTGAAAGTGTTTTGCGTAGGATGTGTGCAGTGCCCAGTAGTGCAATTTTCTGTATGTTATATATATTTGTAAGTCCTGGTGTTTTTGTTATGTATTTGTCTGAATATTTTTTTATTATACCTAAGGCACCTACTATGATAGGAATTGTTTCTGTTTTTAGATTCCACATTCGAGTTATCTCTATTTCCAGGTTATTATCATCATTATTATTATTATTATTATTATTATTATTATTATTATTATTATTATTATTATTATTATTATTATTATTATTATTATTATTATTATTATTATTATTATTATTCAGTAGTTTTATTTTTATAACGTGCTTTCACTTCACTACCGAGCGCAGCTCTGTGCGCCTTGGGTATGTGCTGTGGTTTGCTGTGGTGCTCTTATGTTTACTGTATTGAAAGTGTTTTGCGTAGGATGTGTGCAGTGCCCAGTAGTGCAATTTTCTGTATGTTATATATATTTGTAAGTCCTGGTGTTTTTGTTATGTATTTGTCTGAATATTTTTTTTATTATACCTAAGGCACCTACTATGATAGGAATTGTTTCTGTTTTTAGATCCCACATTCGAGTTATCTCTATTTCCAGGTTATTATCATCATTATTATTATTATTATTATTATTATTATTATTATTATTATTATTATTATTATTATTATTATTATTATTATTCAGTAGTTTTATTTTTATAACGTGCTTTCACTTCACTACCGAGCGCAGCTCTGTGCGCCTTGGGTATGTGCTGTGGTTTACTGTGGTGCTCTTATGTTTACTGTATTGAAAGTGTTTTGCGTAGGATGTGTGCAGTGCCCAGTAGTGCAATTTTCTGTATGTTATATATATTTGTAAGTCCTGGTGTTTTTGTTATGTATTTGTCTGAATATTTTTTTATTATACCTAAGGCACCTACTATGATAGGAATTGTTTCTGTTCTTAGATTCCACATTCGAGTTATCTCTATTTCCAGGTTATTATCATTATTATTATTATTATTATTATTATTATTATTATTATTATTATTATTATTATTATTATTATTATTCAGTAGTTTTATTTTTATAACGTGCTTTCACTTCACTACCGAGCGCAGCTCTGTGCGCCTTGGGTATGTGCTGTGGTTTGCTGTGGTGTTCTTATGTTTACTGTATTGAAAGTGTTTTGCGTAGGATGTGTGCAGTGCCCAGTAGTGCAATTTTCTGTATGTTATATATATTTGTAAGTCCTGGTGTTTTTGTTATGCATTTGTCTGAATATTTTTTTATTATACCTAAGGCACCTACTATGATAGGAATTGTTTCTGTTTTTAGATTCCACATTCGAGTTATCTCTATTTCCAGGTTATTATCATCATTATTATTATCATTATTATTATTATTATTATTATTATTATTATTATTATTATTATTATTCAGTAGTTTTATTTTTATAACGTGCTTTCACTTCACTACCGAGCGCAGCTCTGTGCGCCTTGGGTATGTGCTGTGGTTTGCTGTGGTGCTCTTATGTTTACTGTATTGAAAGTGTTTTGCGTAGGATGTGTGCAGTGCCCAGTAGTGCAATTTTCTGTATGTTATATATATTTGTAAGTCCTGGTGTTTTTGTTATGTATTTGTCTGAATATTTTTTTATTATACCTAAGGCACCTACTATGATAGGAACTGTTTCTGTTTTTAGATTCCACATTCGAGTTATCTCTATTTCCAGTTTATTATCATTATTATTATTATTATTATTATTATTATTATTATTATTATTATTATTATTATTATTATTCAGTAGTTTTATTTTTATAACGTGCTTTCACTTCACTACCGAGCGCAGCTCTGTGCGCCTTGGGTATGTGCTGTGGTTTGCTGTGGTGCTCTTATGTTTACTGTATTGAAAGTGTTTTGCGTAGGATGTGTGCAGTGCCCAGTAGTGCAATTTTCCGTATGTTATATATATTTGTAAGTCCTGGTGTTTTTGTTATGTATTTGTCTGAATATTTTTTAATTATACCTAAGGCACCTACTATGATAGGAATTGTTTCTGTTTTTAGATTCCACATTCGAGTTATCTCTATTTCCAGGTTATTATCATTATTATTATTATTATTATTATTATTATTATTATTATTATTATTATTATTATTATTATTATTATTCAGTAGTTTTATTTTTATAACGTGCTTTCACTTCACTACCGAGCGCAGCTCTGTGCGCCTTGGGTATGTGCTGTGGTGCTCTTATGTTTACTGTATTGAAAGTGTTTTGCGTAGGATGTGTGCAGTGCCCAGTAGTGCAATTTTCTGTATATTATATATATTTGTAAGTCCTGGTGTTTTTGTTATGTATTTGTCTGAATATTTTTTTATTATACCTAAGGCACCTACTATGATAGGAATTGTTTCTGTTTTTAGATTCCACATTCGAGTTATCTCTATTTCCAGTTTATTATCATTATTATTATTATTATTATTATTATTATTATTATTATTATTAGTATTATTATTATTATTATTATTATTATTATTATTATTATTATTATTATTATTATACAGTAGTTTTATTTTTATAACGTGCTTTCACTTCACTACCGAGCGCAGCTCTGTGCGCCTTGGGTATGTGCTGTGGTTTGCTGTGGTGCTCTTATGTTTACTGTATTGAAAGTGTTTTGCGTAGGATGTGTGCAGTGCCCAGTAGTGCAATTTTCTGTATGTTATATATATTTGTAAGTCCTGGTGTTTTTGTTATGTATTTGTCTGAATATTTTTTTATTATACCTAAGGCACCTACTATGATAGGAATTGTTTCTGTTTTTAGATTCCACATTCGAGTTATCTCTATTTCCAGGTTATTATCATTATTATTATTATTATTTTTTATTATACCTAAGGCACCTACTATGATAGGAACTGTTTCTGTTTTTAGATTCCACATTCGAGTTATCTCTATTTCCAGTTTATTATCATTATTATCTCTATTTCCAGTTTATTATCATTATTATTATTATTATTATTATTATTATTATTATTATTATTATTATTATTATTATTATTATACAGTAGTTTTATTTTTATAACGTGCTTTCACTTCACTACCGAGCGCAGCTCTGTGCGCCTTGGGTATGTGCTGTGGTTTGCTGTGGTGCTCTTATGTTTACTGTATTGAAAGTGTTTTGCGTAGGATGTGTGCAGTGCCCAGTAGTGCAATTTTCTGTATGTTATATATATTTGTAAGTCCTGGTGTTTTTGTTATGTATTTGTCTGAATATTTTTTTATTATACCTAAGGCACCTACTATGATAGGAATTGTTTCTGTTTTTAGATTCCACATTCGAGTTATCTCTATTTCCAGGTTATTATCATTATTATTATTATTATTATTATTATTATTATTATTATTATTATTATTATTATTATTATTATTATTATTATTATTCAGTAGTTTTATTTTTATAACGTGCTTTCACTTCACTACCGAGCGCAGCTCTGTGCGCCTTGGGTATGTGCTGTGGTTTGCTGTGGTGCTCTTATGTTTACTGTATTGAAAGTGTTTTGCGTAGGATGTGTGCAGTGCCCAGTAGTGCAATTTTCTGTATGTTATATATATTTGTAAGTCCTGGTGTTTTTGTTATGTATTTGTCTGAATATTTTTTTATTATACCTAAGGCACCTACTATGATAGGAACTGTTTCTGTTTTTAGATTCCACATTCGAGTTATCTCTATTTCCAGTTTATTATCATTATTATTATTATTATTATTATTATTATTATTATTATTATTATTATTATTATTATTATTATTATTATTATTATTATTATTCAGTAGTTTTATTTTTATAACGTGCTTTCACTTCACTACCGAGCGCAGCTCTGTGCGCCTTGGGTATGTGCTGTGGTTTGCTGTGGTGCTCTTATGTTTACTGTATTGAAAGTGTTTTGCGTAGGATGTGTGCAGTGCCCAGTAGTGCAATTTTCTGTATGTTATATATATTTGTAAGTCCTGGTGTTTTTGTTATGTATTTGTCTGAATATTTTTTTATTATACCTAAGGCACCTACTATGATAGGAACTGTTTCTGTTTTTAGATTCCACATTCGAGTTATCTCTATTTCCAGTTTATTATCATTATTATTATTATTATTATTATTATTATTATTATTATTATTATTATTATTCAGTAGTTTTATTTTTATAACGTGCTTTCACTTCACTACCGAGCGCAGCTCTGTGCGCCTTGGGTATGTGCTGTGGTTTGCTGTGGTGCTCTTATGTTTACTGTATTGAAAGTGTTTTGCGTAGGATGTGTGCAGTGCCCAGTAGTGCAATTTTCTGTATGTTATATATATTTGTAAGTCCTGGTGTTTTTGTTATGTATTTGTCTGAATATTTTTTAATTATACCTAAGGCACCTACTATGATAGGAATTGTTTCTGTTTTTAGATTCCACATTCGAGTTATCTCTATTTCCAGGTTATTATCATTATTATTATTATTATTATTATTATTATTATTATTATTATTATTATTATTATTTTATGTCTGACTTTTGTTTTGCATTTGTACAAGTTGGATCCAAGTCTCACCCAGAGACCTCAAGAGACAACAAGTTAGAAGTTCATGTAGGTGTTATGCCTAGGGTACCATATATTTGGATTTGTACAGTTTTGTTCAAGTGAATGTTTAAGAATACAGTTTTGTTCAAGTGAATGTTTAAGAATACAGTTTTGTTCAAGTGAATGTTTAAGAATTATTATTATTATTATTATTATTATTATTATTATTATTATTATTATTATTATTATTCAGTAGTTTTATTTTTATAACGTGCTTTCACTTCACTACCGAGCGCAGCTCTGTGCGCCTTGGGTATGTGCTGTGGTTTCCTGTGGTGTTCTTATGTTTACTGTATTGAAAGTGTTTTGCGTAGGATGTGTGCAGTGCCCGGTAGTGCAATTTTCTGTATGTTATATATATTTGTAAGTCCTGGTGTTTTTGTTATGTATTTGTCTGAATATTTTTTTATTATACCTAAGGCACCTACTATGATAGGAATTGTTTCTGTTTTTAGATTCCACATTCGAGTTATCTCTATTTCCAGGTTATTATCATCATTATTATTATCATTATTATTATTATTATTATTATTATTATTCAGTAGTTTTATTTTTATAACGTGCTTTCACTTCACTACCGAGCGCAGCTCTGTGCGCCTTGGGTATGTGCTGTGGTGCTCTTATGTTTACTGTATTGAAAGTGTTTTGCGTAGGATGTGTGCAGTGCCCAGTAGTGCAATTTTCTGTATGTTATATATATTTGTAAGTCCTGGTGTTTTTGTTATGTATTTGTCTGAATATTTTTTTATTATACCTAAGGCACCTACTATGATAGGAATTGTTTCTGTTTTTAGATTCCACATTCGAGTTATCTCTATTTCCAGTTTATTATCATTATTATTATTATTATTATTATTATTATTATTATTATTATTATTATTATTATTATTATTATTATTATTATTATTATTATTATTATTATTATTATTATTATTATTCAGTAGTTTTATTTTTATAACGTGCTTTCACTTCACTACCGAGCGCAGCTCTGTGCGCCTTGGGTATGTGCTGTGGTTTGCTGTGGTGCTCTTATGTTTACTGTATTGAAAGTGTTTTGCGTAGGATGTGTGCAGTGCCCAGTAGTGCAATTTTCTGTATGTTATATATATTTGTAAGTCCTGGTGTTTTTGTTATGTATTTGTCTGAATATTTTTTTATTATACCTAAGGCACCTACTATGATAGGAATTGTTTCTGTTTTTAGATTCCACATTCGAGTTATCTCTATTTCCAGGTTATTATCATTATTATTATTATTATTATTATTATTATTATTATTATTATTATTATTATTATTATTATTATTATTATTATTATTATTATTATTATTATTATTATTATTATTATTATTATTATTATTCAGTAGTTTTATTTTTATAACGTGCTTTCACTTCACTACCGAGCGCAGCTCTGTGCGCCTTGGGTATGTGCTGTGGTTTGCTGTGGTGCTCTTATGTTTACTGTATTGAAAGTGTTTTGCGTAGGATGTGTGCAGTGCCCAGTAGTGCAATTTTCTGTATGTTATATATATTTGTAAGTCCTGGTGTTTTTGTTATGTATTTGTCTGAATATTTTTTTATTATACCTAAGGCACCTACTATGATAGGAATTGTTTCTGTTTTTAGATTCCACATTCGAGTTATCTCTATTTCCAGGTTATTATCATCATTATTATTATTATTATTATTATTATTATTATTATTATTATTATTATTATTATTATTATTATTATTATTATTATTATTATTATTATTATTATTATTATTATTATTATTATTATTATTATTATTCAGTAGTTTTATTTTTATAACGTGCTTTCACTTCACTACCGAGCGCAGCTCTGTGCGCCTTGGTTATGTGCTGTGGTTTGCTGTGGTGCTCTTATGTTTACTGTATTGAAAGTGTTTTGCGTAGGATGTGTGCAGTGCCCAGTAGTGCAATTTTCTGTATGTTATATATATTTGTAAGTCCTGGTGTTTTTGTTATGTATTTGTCTGAATATTTTTTTTATTATACCTAAGGCACCTACTATGATAGGAATTGTTTCTGTTTTTAGATTCCACATTCGAGTTATGTCTATTTCCAGGTTATTATCATTATTATTATTATTATTATTATTATTATTATTATTATTATTATTATTATTATTATTATTATTATTATTATTATTATTATTCAGTAGTTTTATTTTTATAACGTGCTTTCACTTCACTACCGAGCGCAGCTCTGTGCGCCTTGTGTATGTGCTGTGGTGCTCTTATGTTTACTGTTTTGAAAGTGTTTTGCGTAGAATGTGTGCAGTACCCAGTAGTGCAATTTTCTGTATGTTATATATATTTGTAAGTCCTGGTGTTTTTGTTATGTATTTGTCTGAATATTTTTTTATTATACCTAAGGCACCTACTATGATAGGAATTGTTTCTGTTTTTAGATTCCACATTCGAGTTATCTCTATTTCCAGGTCTTTGTATTTTGAAAGTTTTTCCATTTCTTTTAGAGAAACGTTGTCATCTGCTGGTATTGATACATCAATTAGAAAGCATTTTTTTTCTTCATGATCTTTGACAACTATATCTGGTCTATTTGCCTTAATTTCTCTATCTGTGTGTATTGGCATATCCCAGAGTATGGTTGCTTTCTCGTTTTCTGTGACCTTTTCTGGCGTGTGTTTATACCATCTTTTTTCTGTTGTTATTCCATAATGTTGGCATAGCTTCCAGTGTATATAGGTCCCAGCTCTGTCGTGTCTGTGAATATATTCCTTCTTAGCCAGGACTGGGCAGCCAGAGATAATATGATTTATTGTTTCTTGTCGATCTCCACATATTCTACAGTTACTTGTTATATTTCTTTTCATTATGTGTTTTTGGTAATTTCTGGTGGGGAAGCTTTGGTCTTGTGCAGCAATTAAAAATCCTTCAGTCTCTGCTTTGAGTCCTGAGCTTCTCAGCCATTGCTAGGATTTTTCTCTGTCTATTTCTTTTGCATTTAGTTTAGCCCAGTATTTACCATGTAGGGGCTTTTCTTGCCATCGTTTTATCATGGTCCGTTGCTGTTCTAGTTTTAGTTTGGATTTCATTTGTTTTATAGCTTTTGTTGTTTCTTATTCTTCTTCTTCGTATTTGTTAGGTAGATTGATTTCTTGTTTGTATTTGTCAGCTTCCTTAAATACTGAAAACAGTTTTTTGTTTTGCTCGTGTTTTGTGGCTATTTGTATTAGTTTCCCTTGCTTCTGGAGTAGGTATTTTTGCAGTCCTATGGTGGTTATTTTATTATTATTATTATTATTATTATTATTATTATTATTATTATTATTATTATTATTATTATTATTATTATTTGCAAAGTAGTAAAATATAACTTAAGTGTTTTTTAATCAATGCCGAAATATTATGACCCATAATGAATCTCGTGTCTTATCTAATAAAACTTAACACACTTCAATTTATTTTATTATTTTATTATATTATTTTGTCCCTAGGCTATACATTTCGCTTTCTATTTTCAATTTTAAAGGCAAAGGCAATAAAGTTTTTAATTATATCTTTTAATTCATAAAATGGACTGTGAAACAACTTTACTTATTGATTTAATTATAATAAATAATATAAAATATATAATTGAGAGAATGAAACTTTTTTAATGTATTGGGAGCCATCGTTATCCTTATAAGGTTTGTTACTGAGGGAAGTAATATTTCAGTTTAGTCCACTCCTCCTCCTTCTCTCTCTCTCTCTCTCTCTCTCTCTCTCACTCTCTCTCTCTCTCTCTCTCTCTCTCTCTCTCTCTCTCTCTCTTTCTCTTTCGTTTTCTCTCTCACCGTCTTTTTCGACACTAATGCATCAATTTATCAGTAATTTCGTATTTTTTTTTCTCTTTTTTTTTCTCTCATTAACTCAACCAATTATATTCTGAGTGTCTCAAACTTCTGGTTGAGCGCTTTAACTAATCATATACGGACAAATTATCCAAGACACTAATCAATTATAAACAGTCTGGAAACTTCAAATTTTCCGAGTGCTTTGTCAAAAACAATTTGTTAAAATAATTTAACACATTATAAATATTAGGTTTATAAACGTTATAATGACTGAAAAGAAAAACTAGAATTATATTATTGTTAGAAGAAAAGGTCAACTACCATTCAGCGGTATCTATAAACGCCTCCTCTGAAAATGACTTGCAATGTGTCTAAATTAGTAACCATTGTTATTGCTATTATTATTATTATTATTATTATTATTATTATTATTATTATTATTATTATTATTATTATTATTATTATTATTATTATTATTATTATTATTTGTTTTTGTTGATATTGTTCCTGAACTAGTAACAAATACACGAGAGCTCTCTGTACATTAGTTGTTTGTCTGTTAAGAGGTTTTTGATTAATTTTTGCTTGACACTTTTGTTGTTAATCAGGACTCCATCGAGCTAGTTAAATCCTTTATTAACCCTAAAGTGCAAAAATTAAGGAAAACATTTACTTCCGTATAAGAATGACATTGACGATGATGTCGTCTTCGAGAGCTAGGAAACGAAAGGAAGAAGTGGGACATAATTTTGAAAGGGAAATTGAATTTGTTTCTCTTTCCCTTTCACTCTGTCAATAACGAAAACATTTTTCTTCATATATCTCCCACAGCCCGAGCAAACACTAACATCACAAACGAGAATAACAATTTGTCAAATACCATTATCACCACCACCACCACCAGCATTAGAGCAACAGAGAATGGCAAGAACAACTCTACTACTCTATTACTGCTACTGTATCCAACACCACTACCACACTCACTGAGACCATCGGGAGCAGCGGAAGCACCAACAATATTAAAGTCAATTCCTGTGCAGGAAATGCCACAAAGATGTCTCGGTTTGTATGGAAGACGAGCTTACAAACGTAAGAAATGCTGAACAAATTGTTAAATTAGATGGAAAAGCGGAGGAATTCTTTACCAGCATCAGTCGGTCAAAACCGAGCTGTGGAAACGGCCACACGTGTTAAAGTGGAAATATATTTGCGAGAGATATAAAAGGAGGTAGAATTCGTCATCAGACCCTGAAAATTTGGTGCCGTCGAAGTGAAAATCCTGAAAGAAGCCCTAGCATTAAAGCATTCCATTGTACTCTGCATAAATGAGAAATTTGTTCTCATCCCTACTTACCTACGCAGACAGATGGTGAGGATCAGGATATCTAATTTGTCACGAGAGTTGGTGTGTTTAGTGGGCTGTAGGTTGCATCACCCTACAGGAAATCTTTCAGATGAGTAAAAAAATAAACAGGAAAATTTATCCGGAATTAATCTCTAGGGATCCTATTAAAAGTAGAAGCAGAACACTTTGAAAAGATCCCGGTTTAATTCAACCGTAAATGGAGTAAAACTGCATTTCACTGCAGATGACAAAAAATCTCAAGTGCTGTCAACCACATGTGAGTTTTCTGCTTCAACAAAAGCCGATAGCAGGAAGGCTCCCCCGTTTTGCTTCCGACATCACAAGTCCCAAAACAACATAACAGCAACTGCAAAGGTAATATCGGACATGCTATCAGGTGCTCGGCTTTCTACAGAAGGCTAGCAATGGGAAAACTGTCGACGTTTTGGAGGAAATTCTGACCATCGATAAGAACGAACTAGCACTCTGTTCCCAAGGACTTTCACCCCAGTGACTATGAGCTATTTGTCCAAATCTCAGGCCAGGCCGTGTTACGGGGTGGGAGAATTCCCGGTTCGGGAGAAACTCTACACACATGGAAGTGTCGTCAACCCGACCTATCCGAGATACTCGCAGACAGACGAAACAAGCAGTTTCCGAGCAATGCTGACTTGAGAAGTTTTGTCGAATAGTTACTTTCATGTATAGAACGGATCGTCTATCGGTCGAGTCCATCGTGAAGTTCTCCTCACCACCTTCCTTTGATCGGGAAGAGTAGATAGCACATCTCTATCTGGTGGATCGGACAAAAGATAGGTTTTAGAGCGGATGCATCTGAAAGGACAGAAGATTAATTCTTCCTTCCTCGACTAACTCCTCATTGATCAATTCAATTTTCATCAAGAGGGGAAGGGGAGGGCGGAGAAGAAAACGCTTCCTTCGGTAAATTTATTGGAAGAAATTTTAAATCATTATCATTATTTATTATTATTATTATTATTATTATTATTATTATTATTATTATTATTATTATTATTATTATTATTATTATTATTATTATTATCATTGAGGCGGCGAGCTGGCAGAATTGTTAGCACATAGGGCAAAAGGCTTTGCGGCACTTCGTCTGTCTGCACGTACAGAGTTCAAATTCCACCGGGGATCGGCTTTGCCTTTCATCCTTTCGGAGTCGATAAAGTAAGTACCAGTTCAGCACTGGGGTCGATGTACTTGACTGGTCTCCGCCCCCAAATTTCAGGTCTTGTGTCTTTTGCTAGTCTCCGACTCCTCCACTCTCAGTGGTCTGTGCTCATACCACGTCTTTGTTCTCTAGCCCCCACTTATCACTCAGTTTCCAATGTAGCACTTTCCAATGTAGCACTTTTCAATGTAGCACTTTTCAATGTAGCACTTTTCAATGTAGCACTTTTCAATGTAGCACTTTCGCTACTTGATCGTGTCACCACCGCTTGTAGTGGCTTTTGCCAAGTCTATTACAGATGCGGCACAGCGTAGAATTGCTCATTCCAAAGGTTGACCCTCCAGTTTGTGGCCAAAGCTTGGTCTTGCGCTGCTGGTATAGTGCTCTCGGTCTCTTTTTTTTTTTTTAGTGTTCCTTTCTTCAGCCATCCCCACCTATTTTTTCCAGCAACTTCTGTTGTGGATACATGGAATTGATTGTGTAGACCCTTGTTGGGTAATTCTGCTTCATGTCCTTTTGTATTTCTTCCTTTGTTTTTCCTTTTTTTTTTCTCTGCTTTCAATAATCCTTCATTCCTAACTGACACAAGCAAGGTTTCCTTATTTTGGGCTATGTATCTCACTAAGCTCTCGAGTTGGATACGTACCCAATCTTCCACATTTATCAGTCCCTTTTTTCTATTTGCTCCCTTCATGTATAGGCGATCAGTGTCTGCACGTGGATGATGGATTCTATGCATCGTTAGGAGCGTTCTTGACTTCCTTTCCATCTCCTTTAGCTCCTCCTCCTCTTGTCACTTCATGATTCCAACGCCATACCGAACTACTGCGGCTGCACGCGAGTTTATTGCCGAAGTTATGTTTCTGGCATTCAGCTTTGAAGCCAGTATTTTTCTCCCTCGCCGCAGGTACTCTCTTTTTGTCTTTTCCTTAATGTCGTTGTGTTTAATTGCATCTGCCTCAAGTATTCCAAAGTATTTATAGCTGGATTGAGGATGAATTGCCTTCACCATTTCACCACTTGGCAACCCTGTGCTTTATTATTATTATTATTATTATTATTATTATTATTATTATTATTATTATTCAGTAGTTTTGTTTTTATAACGTGCTTTCACTTCACTACCGAGCGCAGCTTTGTGCGCCTTGGGTATGTGCTGTGTGTTTGCTGTGGTGCTCTTATGGTTACTGTATTGAAAGTGTTTTGCGTAGGATGTGTGCAGTGCCCAGTAGTGCAATTTTTTGTATGTTATATATATTTGTAAGTCCTGGTGTTTTTGTTATGTATTTGTCTGAATATTTTTTTTATTATACTTAAGGCACCTACTATGATAGGACTTGTTTCTGTTTTTAGATTCCACATTCGAGTTACCTCTATTTCCAGGTCTTTGTATTTTGAAAGTTTTTCCATTTCTTTTAGGGAAACGTTGTCATCTGCTGGTATTATTATTATTATTATTATTATTATTATTATTATTATTATTATTATTATTATTATAATTATTATTATTATTATCATTATTATTATTATTATGCTGAGCTGGATGTAATCGGATACACCCACCAGTAAAATTTCAGGCCTTGTACCTATCGTAAAAGCAGTGAACTGGCAGAACCGTTAGCACTCCGGGTTAAATGCTTAGCAGCATTTCGTCCGTCTTTAAGTTTTGAGTTCAAATTCCGCCGGAGCCGGCTTTGCCTTTCATCCTTTCGGGGTCGATAAATTAAGTAACAGTGAAACACTGGGGTCATTGAAATCGCCTAGTCCCTCCCCCAAAATCTCAGGCCTTTTGCCTATAGAAGAAAGGATTATTATTATGATTGAGTGAGAGAGCAGTGCATGCCATGAAAGTGACGCTGGGGTACAAATATACGAAGCCCAATATACCAATCAAGACTACTTTCCTGATAAAGGTACAACAGTCTCACACATTAAAACCATACGTGCGCAACATAGTGATCTCATTTCAAGATAATCAGCGTATGACCTTGCAATGTTTAGAATTTCCTTCAAGTCGAGAAGCTCATCCCACTCAAAAGGTCCCTGATTAAGGCTTATTTAAAGATGATAAACGAGATACCCATGTTTCGAGAGGTGAATTATTCAAATCTCAAAGAACTCTTCTCAACACATGGCTCTGATGTTCTCCCACTACTCCTGCTCGTGGTCAGAAATGCACATATCGTCAACCAGCAAGGCACACGTGTTCAACTGGTTAAGGTCAAACAACTGACAAGCACATTTGTGGCGTTGGGCAGAATGTTTGCTACAGCCCAATACAAAATATATACATGATAACAGTTCCAATCAGTTAAGATCAAAAGCCATGAGAACCACTGTCTGGTATTGCATCAGGGTATTTATTATTATTATTATTATTATTATTATTATTATTATTATTATTATTATTACTACTATTACTACTACTACTATTACTACTACTACTACTACTATTACTACTACTACTACTACTACTACTACTACTACTACTACTACTACTACTACTACTACTACTACTACTACTACTATTATTATTATTATTATTATCATCATCATCATCATTATTACTACTACTACTACTACTACTACTACTACTACTACTACTACTACTACTACTACTACTACTACTACTACTACTACTACGGTGTATTGAAGTGTTGAAGTATATTTGAGATAACATCGCGAAAATATGCATTTTGCTAAGATGCACTCGTTGAAGGAAATAGTTTTTTCTCGTTTTATTGACAAGGGGTTTTGGAACGTTTGCACATCTAAAAAAAACCTGTACTTTATACATTTATATTATTTTTTTTATTGTTGCTCATTAGTTATTCAAATAGCTTCTTTTTCTGGAGTAATAGTGACAAGTGCTTGCAATAATGAGGTAGTTGTGATCACAGCCTCAAGAACTTCGGTAAAAATTTTGAACGCAATGACATAAAGTTTTAAAAAAGACAAAATAGTAAAAAACAAAAATTTAAATCTTTGATGAAGCAGATACACTAAGCATTTACACTTTAACAAATGAAAAATACCGATATTTCCATTAAGTTTAATAGCAAGAGCAACAATTTTTCTTCCAGAATTACTAAACAGAGGGTGGTACTTAATAGAGATCAGCTTCTGGAAAAGAAAAGATCATGTGAGGAAGAGATGTGTTATTAGTAAAAGTGCTTCCTCTCCTAAGGAATACATCAAGAAATGTATTATTTTGGCTTTCCAAATGAAATAGGTGGAGTTGCGCGCAAATCTGCCTACAGGCTAGCGATGCAATATATAAGGAGGTGAAATACATTGTTCACGAAAAGATACGTTGGTAATAACGGTGACGATTGGTTTGTCATAAACTTTGCTGTACAATACAGCACTATACCACCGCAGAGGTGACACGAAATAACATATGTTCAGATATGGCCTAATATTGACCTGAAAGTATTGATGACCCACAAGGTTACTAAGGTATTCCAGATATACATGGTAGGGAGGAAAGTAATTAGCCTAAAAATGCAGGGCAGAAATCCAAGCTGCGAAGTGCGTTGAAGGGATTTCAATGAGCAACTTGAGGATTCTCTCAGAACAAGAAAAGGAGTGGAGGAGGAGAGAGAGAAAGACCGACAGCAACAGAGGAGGCAGCAATAACGAACAGTGAGCTCCAGAAGCTGCTTCCTTCATAGCAGTACTGGTTGTAGTGAAACGAAATGTTTTAAAATTTCCCCGTCCCCAGTGCCAGGAACTGGTGATAAGGATGCTAAAACGTTTTCTCCCAGTAGTACCAACCTATCGTTTTGGTATAATGATTAACAAATAAAGAGTAGTAGAAAGTTGTTGAGGACAGGATTGGTAACTTTATGTGTAACACTCAAATGATAGACAATCACTGAAAACTAAACCCAAGTATATCAAGAACAATAAGAACTACTATCAAGAACTATCCAGAACTTTTCAGACGACATGATAGGATTGGGGCCTATTTCAACACAGAAACTTCTGGGATTCTTATTTTCTAATACCAAGAAGGAAGATATTCGAAGTTATGATATGCCTTGAACCAAGCTTTCCTCGATATTTAATGGTTGCGTTCAAAAAGCCGAAATAGAGACAGAAACAACTGCCTGTGGGTGCTTACATTTTCGAATGTTTCTCTACGCAGACTATAGTTTTATGATTTGTACGGTCAACTAAAGATGGCAGTATGACTTATGGGGCAAAAAGCCCACTGGACCGAATTAATGATCTAATTAGACGGTAATTGACGGTGAAAATTATGCACAATACTATAAGTCAACTTCAAAAGGAAAATTAGAAAATAATCGATAAGGTATAATAAGCAAGTAACAGTAAAAATAATTAGAAGCGAGAGAGACAGACAGATGCATAATTTATAAGAATTCATTAGGAGAGACAGTGCGACCGAATGGTAGCGGCAAGAATAATATTTAACAATTTATTCGACGATAAATACGAAGACTGCTGTTGGTGCAAGGTGTGTGTACTAAAATACGATGGCCAGAGTGAGCTGCACTTTGAGGCAACCGAAGAACGATACGGTAATTAACAGACTACGAAGGGTAGTCATACTTGTAATACTTTTCAGATCTCTTCATGAAGACTGAACTGGAAACGAACTTCGATGATTATCTCGATGTTCTGTAGCGAATTGTGGCAGATGAAGTGAAGTGATACAACAATTCTATTTCGGCTCAAGAAAATGTAGATGTTATGTCTGGTTGTGCAAGAGTTAATCTCTAGGATTGGATGGTTTTTCTCTCTAAGCATCTTTTCGAGCATTCAAATTCGCACGTGAGCATTCGAGTTCGGAATAAGTTTATTCAATTTAGCACTAATTTTACAAGTGTGTTTTTACTCACATTCTATGACGTGAATGTTAAAAATGACAAATTTAAATGACATGTTTTGTCATGCAAATTTTATGTTGTTATAGCTACAAGGAAGAAATAATTTACTTGCTTCTTCTGTCCATGAAAGCTTTTTTCATTACAACAATCGTAACCGGTCTGTATCAGTTGCATTTTATATCCCATTCTCTTACACCAACTTGTAATCATGCAGCCACGCGTAAGATACATCCGTATATCGGACGAAGATAGGACAAGGCTGATTGATGCCTTAGAGAGGCATCACACCGATTACCTGCAACTGACAGACACACTTAGCATTAAAAGTAGTGTCCGGTCCATAGTAGTGACCTTCCTACGGTCTGGGAGGCGCCACAAGTTGCCCAGAGGAGGTGCCCACCATGTTAAGGTTGATGAGGAAATGAGAACCAGGCTTCAAGTGATTATTGATGCCACCCCACTCGTAACCCTTCCACAGATGAAGAGGGACTTAGAGGCAGCATTGTCCGGAAGCCGCCTGTTTCCGTGTCTGCAATCTCATTGGCTCTAGATAGGATGTTGGTAACCATGAAGTTGGCCGAAGATGTCCCAGATGCAAGAAATACCCCAAGAACTCTGGAAAAGCGTTATGAGTACGTGCATTGGTTCATTGAAAAGGGAGTCGTCAGCCATTGAGTATTCATTGATGAACACGGTTACAACATTTGTGCCAGATGGTCTTTTGGATGAGCCCCTTGAGGCGCTCCTGTTCGCCGAGTTGCCAACCGTCAGCGTAGGAAAAACTGCAACGTCACTTTCGCGGTGTCAGCAGAAATCGGCCTGATTCACCACTCCATTGCGAACGATACCGTTACATGAAAGTCTTTCGAGGAGTTCTTGGCAGAAACAGTTCGAGGATGTCCCCAGCGGATGAACCCGTCTACTTGATCTACGACAACGCGCCACCACACGCTCGTGTCGAGCTCCCAACTGATGCCGACCTATGGATCAGTCTGAAACTTCTGCTTCCCTACTCGCCGTTTCTTAATTGTACGGAAATGGCGCACTCTACCTTTAGGGTGGCTGTCAAGCGGGACCTCGCTCGAGCTGAGTTGCAGCAAAGTGTCGGTGACCGGACAGCTGCAGAAGCCGTAATGACCATGGAAGAATGGCGAGCACATGTCATACAACAGGTCGCAAGGCGCAACATCGACGCTATCACTCCAGAAAATTGTGTTCGTTGGTACAGACACACCCAGACCTACCTCCCGAGAAGCCTCGACCGCCAGGAAATAGACGACTAAATCCTCTCGAACTCTCCTTATCGAAACTGTAGATCAATAATTATCTTAGTGTATATATAGCACCCTTTCCTCCCGATGAAAGAAAAAAAATACTAAATCAAAGAAATATATACTTTTCCCAACAAGACATATTATGCAAAGGAAGAACACATATCACAACATCATGTATTCAAAATCAAAGAAAATGAGCATTTGTTGTAATTGTGAGTTTCTTTAAAAAGATTGAAAAGACTGGAATGCGATTTCATGGAGTTTTTAACAATGTACCTATGCAAACATGTACGTGTGAAAACATAAAAGAATACATAGAAAAGACATGGGCACGATAGAATGCTTGAAGCATAAACAATGGATGAAAACACATGATTGTGATAATAATGATCATGAGATAAAACCAAAACAGCTATTGTGCTAATTTGATTGTTCGAAGTGTTAAATAGATTGCTCCGAAATTAATTTGAATGCTCGAAAAGACGCTTCCTCGCATTCCGACTAATTTGAATGCTCTCGACGGGCATTTTAATTTGAATGATATAAATGCTAAATTCTTTGACTGAAGTGCGAAATGAATGATCAAAAAACGAATTTGAATGACTAACTTCATGGCGCTAATTTTTATCATAACTTTGAATGACCCGATTATCAAATTGAATGACAAACGTACAAAAATGACTGCAAAAATCTTTAGTATAATTGATAACTGATAGAATTCGTTTTGATATTTTTTCTGAAAGTTATACCTTTCGCTGAAACAGCAATTTCGTTATCTTTCTGTTCTGTATTCTTTCCCCAGTGACTGTGATTACACATCAGTAATATAATCGAAGAGCTACATAATTTCTTACATGAATTTACAGAAAATTGGCGAAATTTTATTCAGAACGATTACAGCATTTGTGTTGATTTATGAAGAAATTTATAAAATTACTACTGGAAGCTATTCTATGAAATCCCGATCTGTAAGGAGCATAATGTTAAAGTCTAAGCAAAATAATGTTATCGATGTGAGACGTGTCAGCATTCCTACTAAAATTTCATTTTGTACGTCAAGTGAATCTTTAAAAAAAACGTTCAGAACAATTTCTAAACGTAAACGTAAATAACAATAAAAAAAACTTTAATCCAGAACAGTATAATTTTAATTTTCTGTGTCGTGTATAAACTAATAATCTATTATTTTGTATCATATTATTATACATAGACTGACAGCATTCATTTAAAATATAGCCACCTGGATCAGTTGTGTACCATATATCGCGTGATGCTATGCAATTCTTGATTCCAAATTCTGTTGAGAAGTCTTTGTTCTCCACCCCTTAAATGTTAATGGAAGAAGAGGTAGTACTATAAAAAAAAATATTTCGACAAAGTGTACTATATTCGGGACATATCTACTAGATTCAATAAGTAAGTGAAACATATTTGTTTAAGCAAAATAACCAAGTTATTACATTCAGGTATCAAAAGCACGTGTTACCACTGATGGAAAATGGCAAGATTATGTTAAGTATCTCACATACACTGGAAGCCTTATTAACTGTATCGATAGGGTTTACAAAACATCAAAGGTTTCAATTCAACAAAAATTAATGAATACAGTTTTATCTGAATCCATCTGTTTTAGACTCAAAACATATTAAACTCTACTATAAGCACTATCAGGCCAGGTCTCATGTTGTTTATCCGAGTTAGCTACGATCGGATAGATCTATTATTAAAGACAGCCCAGCCATGACAATCCAAACGTTTTTCGGACATAACATACCTAGTCACGCTATCTAATATGTATTTAGTTTCTAAGACAACTGGATGCCATTTAAGGATTTGAGGGAGGTTTGACTGCTAGTGATCATATGTTAGTGATCATAGCTCTCTAGGGATCATATGCTGAATAGTAATGAAATTCACCAGGAGCAAGGTTCATAATTTCCATAAGGATGTTTTTTTTTATGTTGAACAAAATTTCCAGCAAGAACTTGAACAAAAAGCAAAAAAAGGAAAGAAAAACTATCCACTGGATAATCTGGTTGGTGAAAACATGCACAAGACGAGATGAGAGACTTGGGATTTCACTGTCGATGAATACAGATCGCTGTACATGAAGAAACCCAATGTCAAAAAAAGATGACAGTGATTTCATGGCTCTCGAGGACAAAAGAAAAATTAATAACACTGGCACGAAGCATGAATTTGGTGCGAATGAAAAGAGGACTAAGTCAACTTCAGTGCCCCACGAGTACTTTATCGACCCTAGAAGAATGAATGATAAAATCGAAAATCTCATATAGGCCTGAAATTCAAAATGATACGACAAAGAATCGAACTAAGAACATTGTGCAAATGTGTTCTACTGGACCCTCATTCGTCAAAGAGATGAGAAAATTCAGCTAGAATCTTTTGAAAGAAAATATTCTATTCCTATATAGAATATATATTCTATTCTATTCCTATATAGACCCAATTTGCAGGATCCGATTAGAGTGATGAATTTCCTTAAATACCTAAATATATGTGATATCTATATATGTATGTTTTATATCTTCCGATAGAAAGGAGTCACACACAGTAAGTCACACATTCTCAAAACCTCACGCAGTATCTATTTTTGAGAAGAGTTAGTAGTTTTATCACGACTACGAAATTAAAAGCCTTGTTCTATAAAAAAAATAAAAAAGAGAAACTTTACAACTTCAGTGGTTTTCTTTAGAACAAAACTTTTGTTCAGTTTCCATTCCTTTCAGAAGACGGAAATGGACACATCTACCTTTGCCTGCTTTTTGCGTATCAACAATGATTGATATTAAAGCTTGTCCGTGAGAGGAACTACTTTTCAAATTGCGTGCATTTTTCAGTTATTAAACTTCGTCTCCACTAAACTAAGATGAACATCTTTAAATGGGAAAGAGATGAGTTTTCCCAAGCATTCAGAGAAATATCACAACATTATAATATTGGACACATTTTGTCATTACCTGAACTGAAATCTGGTAAGATTACCGAATCATAAATGTTTTTATGGATATATATATATATATATATATATATATATATATATATATATATATATATATATATATATATATTGAATTGGCCTAAGACTTCTTCGAGGTCTTAGGCCAACAGGTTTTGGGGTCTGACGACACGTCATAAAGCTAAACCCTTTATGGACGAGAAACCCACGGTAATCTTATAAACTGGCCTTCCCCATTAAAATACAAACTGTTCTACATCTTAGAGTGTGCTTCTCCCGATTTATGTTTTATACAAACAATATATATATATATATATATATATATATATATATATATATATATATATATACAGATAGATAGATAGATAGATAGATAGATAGATAGATATGAAGAACCAATGTATATAGAGTGGCTATCATAAGATGAAGATGAAGTTGGTTGCTATTGCTTGCAGAATGCAAATGAATTATAATTATTTTTATTGATGAAACTGCTTATTTGAGGAACCAAGTGATATTGTTCTATATTTAAGAGATGAGGAATTCCTCATCTCTTAAATATAGAACTGTATTATCTAATCGGTATGGAGCCGACATTAGGCTTGAATGGAGACATATAGAGAAACTCCATCAAAAACATTACATGATTACACAATTGATATTTATCAGCTTGCAAGCACTTAGCGCAGGATCCTCGGAAATGTGAGACCCGTAGCTAATGCTGCTTTAGCTCTAAGGATAATTCGACCCTGAAGCCGCTGTCCAGCATGTCTGTGACTATAAAACCTCGTTGACTTGTGAAAATATATTCCGCTATTAAGTTTCTGTTGGTTAATCTATTCAACAGTTTTAATTGTAGTAAAAATAGCTTACGTATTGCTCATTGTTTGGAAATGTAATTCAAGACCATTGTTTTACACGTTCAATAGTCTCCTCATCTTAAATGTATTTATTCTTAGATTCTGTTTGATTGCTAATCAGACTTGCCACCAAGTATACACAAATATTCAATTTCAGTTGTTTTGTTACCAACTTTGAATTGAATGTTAATAGCAGAAGAGAATAATAGAAAAAAAATCTATTCAAAAATTCATTTGATCTCTTAATTTTTTTATTTAATAACTATTTTTCACTTTTCATATAAGCACTTATAAACAAAAAGAATGATTATTGTGTGATACTAACATTTTTCTCAAATTAATGGCAAATATGAGAAACAATTTAATATGATCGTGGTGCTGATCTTATATTATAATGACCCTCCGTCGGTTTCGACGATTAGTGCCAGTGTTTCAGTTGGATTGAAAGTTCAGACGTTTACCCTTTGTCCAGGAAGCATTAGTGGTATAAAGGAAATTAAAATGGCGTCAATCAATAGCTGAAACTCTATTGCTAACATAGTTCACTGTTATTAAATTCAAGCTTTATATTGATCGTTCATGATAGAGATAAAATATTTATTAACGAGTCTGTAACAAGTCGCACAATTTAATTGAAATAGCAACTAAATCAGCATTAAATCACACCATTCCGCCTTAAGAAGAAGGTTATTTTAGAGACTGTAGTTCAAGATATACTATACTGCAATTTAGTTTTTTCTTTAATAACCCACCATGTTAATAATTTCATTGTTAAAAATCAAAATGGTATTATAATGCGAGAGAGAGAGAGAGAGAGAGAGAGAGAGAGAGAAAGAGAGAGAGAAAAAGAGAGAGAGAGAGAGAGAGAGAAAGAAAGAAAGAGGGAGAGAGAGAGAGAGAGAGAGAGAGAGAGAGAGAGAGAGAGAGAGAGAGTGCAAGTGTGAAGTTTTAGTTCCGTTAGAATCTGTGATTACGAAAACCACAAACATCTATGTTAAGGGGAATTATATTTAATTTTCTGTGACAGATTGTGAGGGATAGAAGTAGTTTATCATATTCAAAAGAACATTTAGATCACTTTGAATGGAAAAATAAAGAAATGAAACTCAATCGCAAAATAAACACCACTAAAGACTCCACTTTTATGTAAGGAATTGTCAAATGAGACCAAATAAGAATAGTGGAGCTTATCTCAATTCCTTCTACCCCTCTCTCTCTCTCTCTTTCTCTCCCGCTCATTCTCACTTAATTCATTAATTATTGCCAAAGTCACAAGCGCGACATGCAACTGTAATCAAAACTAGTTCGTATAGTCAGCTTGTCGGGAAATATAACCATTGTACAGTTCACAGATAGGTGATTGTATAACAATAATCTCACTAGTTAATTAGATTTACATCAAGTCTCTTTCCTCGCCTGTATTTGAACCACTGTGAATGAAGAGAAAACAAATTAAGCTTTAAAATTGTAAGCACTCCCTTTCTCTTTTAGTTACTTTATTGTTAAACGGCGACTTGTGTCAAAGATTAATTGATACATCTATGGCAAATAAATAAAACTTGGATTGTTTTGATCGTGACAGTATAAATTGGAGAGCAATATGTTGAAGTGGTTATTAGACTGGTGAGTGGAGCGTGAAAAGTGATTTATAAATGCCGGAAGGATTGAAATAAAGTAGCAATTACACCGTAAAAAAGTATGTTCTGTCAACCGTAATACTAAAAATCAATTTATTTTCATATTGATTTTACTAATGGAAATCCGAGGAACGGTGTGAGTGCGCGCGCGCGTGTGTGTGTGTGTGTGCGTGTGTGTGTGTGTGTGTGTGTGTGTGTGTGTATGTGTGTGTGTATGCGTGTACATTGGTGTGTAGTGTATGTGTATGTGTGTACGTGTGTGGTGTGTATGAGTTACTTGCGCTACATCACTAGTTCTACAGGGAAAAACTACGAGTTTAACTACTTTCAAAGTTTTTCACCGCCCGAAACACACTAACCTTTATCTTTCGTCAAAAGAAACTAAATGGACTCAAGGCCTTTCCATAATGCACCTTAAAATGTATTTAATGCTTATAGTGGCAGAAATCATTCGACTATCAAAAGGCTAAAGAAATTATGTAACATCCTTAACTTTCTCAAAGGTACAAGTAAATGTTTATTTCATTAAAATATTTACAGTCAGACACTGAACTTGAGTAGCTGAATCAATTCTCCAGGAACTTATTTGGGAAATCCGTCTATGGTTTATATTTGTGAGGATTTTTTTATATATATTTCGTTTTACACAAGCTTACGGATTTAGACTTATAGTGGAAACGAAATCGAAGACTGTGCTATGGTTAATCCTTTCTCAAAGCAATGGACTGAAATTATTGCAATCGAAAATCGAAACCGGATCATGGATAAATATTGTCATAAGCTACAGATACAGCACGAGTCGCAGAAACACGTGACATATTTTGCTTCACGATCTTCTGTAACCAGCATATTATTTTGTTGGCTATTTCTTTTCTTTTTTTTATATTTGCTGGTTCTAGTTATATGGATATACCTAACAAAATCTCTGTAACAAATATCAAACTATTCGGTCGTTATTATTTCCAGAATTGAGTATCCTGACTTAAACATTTCTTTCTCATAACCAGTTCCCATACTTTCTTCAAAGAATAACTTTATCAATATTCTTTTGGCGTGAAGTTTCTTTTTTTCAGCTACATATTTTTTTTACATAGGTTATTGATATAAGAAAGTACCTGTCAGACCGTTCTAGCGCAATATTTAATAACGGAGCTTACTATAAATTACATCTAGCTCGGATGTATTTTTAAACGAGGGCGCATCTTAATCTCCAAGAATATTTCGTATATACATTAACGAACTGCTTGGTATCACGTCGTCTAACATACATTCCAACACAGTTAAAAACTATACTTTTCTCTTGGCTATAGCGCACAAATGTTAAAAACAGCGTAGATATTTGCCTAACTCTATACCCACCCTGCTCAGGAACAACACGCAGTCAAAACGGGGTGCAGGTGACTGTGAGTTTAAGAAGTGCGTTTTTTGGTCACGTGGTTCTGAGTTCAATCCTACTGCTCAGCACCTTGAGCGAATGTCTCCTACCATAGACTCGGATTGATGAATACCTTATAAGTAGAATTTGGCAAACAGAAAGTATATAAAATCACGTATATCAGAAAAGGATATTGGTACTGGCGAGAAAGCCAACTAACCGGTGCTTTAGGAACAAATCCCTTAAGATATTTATTTCCCATCGAGTTACAGACACTTTCCTATCATTCTCTCCATCAGAAATGCAACAAAACAATGATCGATCCGATGAAAACCTGTAACCAATGGTAAATGAATAAATAAATCGTATAAAACCTTCAGCTGCTATACAAATGCTAGAGCTTACACACTCCCAAGCTTTTTAATACCGTATTTTCCGGAATACTAGTGAACGCAACACACAGTGTAAACATGTAGTGCAAACATCATCACTATCTTTCCAAATCTTGCTGTATTTCACATACAATTTTTGGTTCCTCAAAAGTCTCCCTGGTGTATAAGTAGTCCTACGTTTTTTGGTTGTAAATTCCGGTTTGAAAACTCGATTATATGCCGGAATATACAGAAGTAGCCACAGATATCCTAAATAACGATGATTGCATCGCAAATAACATCTTCAGGACAACAAAATGTGTTAGTACTTAATACTTTCCAAAAATTTATAAGATACTAGTAAGTCCACATTGAAGAATTGTTCCCACATCTAGAGTATTACATATGATACCAACATAAATGTACTCTTGACTGTAACCAGAGAATAAGACCCAGATGATTGGCAAGCTTTTACTTACCGATACATTACAACCACTGACCACAAAAGTAGTGTTGTGTTCTATTACCTTTTCTAACGCTGACAGACGAACATCTTCCCAAGTTCATTGTTTTATTCCTTTTAGAACTGAATTCATATGTGACTCTTCAGCAAATAACCTTCATATGTTCAAAGTGAATGTCAACCACGTTAACTTTGCGCTGGAAGCCTTGAATGGTTAGTCGATTTGCTATAAACAGTCACCAAGTATATACCAAATTACACTCCATAGCCTCCTAAAACGCTAGGGCATGACGAATAATATGGTCAAATATATTATGCCTGAACAATAGACGAGATTACCACAACTGGAACACATTTGATCACTGGCGTGCTTGATAAGGGCAGATATGGACTAGTGAAAAATAACAACACACTATTCTACAATATAGAAAGATGAGAAAATTGAAAGTGCGTTAAGTCTTTCCTAAAGTTAAAATAAAATATTATTCCGGAATCTCTAAATATTTTCTTCTACACAAAATCTTTCTAGCCAATGAGAAATAACTTTGTAATCAGATGGATTTAATTGTCGTCATCATTTAGTAAATGAAATTCAAATAGAAAACAACATAATCCTCTCATTTACAATTTGTCTCAACGTCAATTACAATGTTTCCTAATTAGGCCATTAAAGAGTCTCAGTTGACTGAGTATCAGACAAGTTGACGACGAGGATCAGCAATTCATATCCTGTAGTGGCATTGAGAGTTGTCCAAAATCAAAACCAAAACACTTCTTTATCAACAGCTCAATAAAATTAGCGTTATGCAGAAAACTTAAGCTGGAATGGTTCACCGCTGCCAGCTGGAGCAGCTCTGCGTGCATTCATGCGAAAACCCGAAACATCGATTGTTTTAGGTCTTTTTATAAATGTGGCCGGTTTAAGTCAGTAGTTGAATCTAAAACTCAATAGGATTGATCATATATTGGTGAATGCTTCTGTTGCTGGGCATTAATGTAGATTAGTGGAAGGGCGTAGCTTAGTGGTCAGAGTGTTGGACTCATGATCGTAAGATTGTGGTTTCGATTCCTAGTCCGGTTGACGTGTTGTGTCCTTGAGCAAAACAATTCGTTTCACGTTGTTCCACTCCACTCAGCTGAAAAAATTTAATAATCTTGCAACAGGTGGGGAATATATATGCCGTGGAAACCAGGAAACCAGCCGAGTCAATATGACTCGAGAAGGATGAAAAAAATTTAATGTAAAGGATTCGATTGTTTAGCGATAGTTAAAGCATCTAAGACGAGATGAAAACTAATGTTTGATTGAAGAAAATAAATCTACTAAAATGGTGCACCTCTACTATTTCTGTCATGTTTGGTGGATGAGTAATACATATCCTCATGGACAGGGCATTGGTATGCCGCAGATACCTTTCCGTGCTAGGAGAACTGAACCAAAGAAACTCAGCGAAATATTCGTTAAAACTTCAGTGTTGTTATTACTTACAACAATGAATTTGCACTCAGTTGTACTTAAAAGCAGCACCAAAGTAATAAAGTAGCTAATGGAATGTCTTACGTAAAAGAACTTGAATTAACTGAAAATTCCCTCTCATTCGAGGACAGAAACCCAATGGTTACTGTCAGCGATTCTCACAGAAAAAAAGGGAGAGATAATTTCATGAAATTAAGGATTAATTTCGCAAAATTTCATCAAGAAGAAAATCGCATTTATGTTTTTCAAAAGACGGATTTGGACATGATTCAGTCGATTGATATGTCATGAGTATTGCATAGTTTACTGAATCCTGCTTTAATCATTCTAAAATGTATTTTATATAGAGAAAATTTCAATTAATTTGGAATGTTTTGCATACGTCTTTCAATACATCACCACTTAACAATACACCACTTGGGTTATTTCCCTTAGTTCATTTTATGGAGGTCTTGTTTTTACTAAAACGTTAATAAATTTGTGTTGGTCATTACGCATTGAATAGCATTGTTTGTATGCCATCGCCGATGTTATATGAGAGACTTATATTCTCAGAGTATGGTTTTAAAAACGTCTTAAATCAAAGCTGAAACCATCTAGAACTCAGTAGATTCAGCAGATAAGCAGAGAATATATTGGTCAGAGAAACTGCAACATCTGCCACAGTACAAATATATCGGCTGATTGGTACCTTATTGACCTGAGAAAATGTCATTATTAAATAGAGGTAATGTTTCCTGTAAATGAATGATGCACATGTAACAATAATATATGATAACTTAATTGCTTACAGTAATATAAGAAATTAATCATGAACACTAAAACAAGTTAATTAACAATTAATCGAAATATTATATGAATTCATGTTGCTATTTTAAACTCTTTATTGTAAGATAAGTTACAGTGATATATTGATAAAATCGGTAGAGCTCCGGACAAAATTATTTTCAGTATTTAGTTATATTTCTATAAGTTCTGCGACATCGACTTTTGTCACCCATCTTCCTGGGGTCATTAGATAAAGAAATCAGTAACATACTAATGTATTGTATTTTTATATGAACAATTCAGCTAATAATATGAAGATGACATGTGAGGTAAAATATTTTTTTTCGTATTTTGTTGTCATTGATGAATATTTATAAGTGCCAACTTTGATTTGATTCTCTCCCTTGTTTGAGAATGAAAATTTTAGCTGCTGTCAAAGAAATTGCAGCTTTACGATGGATGATATGATTGCGTGTCAGAATGACGTTTATTTTTTGTTTGTTGGTTTAATGCTAAATTGGAATCCCATTTGACCCTTTATGTACAAAGTTAATCTTTACTTTATTCAATCTGAAACTAAATTTGAATCCTGTGAGGGGGCGAAAAATTCTGATGGAGTATCGAATAATGAACATATACGGAAATTTTTGTTTAAGATTTTCAAATACGAATTTAATACTAATTTTGACTCAGATTTTGATAGCTGACATATCATGACATTTTTTAGTATACAAATTAAGATCAACTCCGTTTTTATTACATCTCAGGACTGCCAAGTATATTTTTACTACATTTCAGGACTGCCAAGTATATTAGTATAAGTAAAATTTAAGGGTTCTATTAGTTCGTAAATCGTTAGGAAAGTAGTTTACGACGATTCAGATAATCAGAAAAAGTTCTTTTAGGATAAAGGGAAAGTAAAAAAGGTCTTCATCAACTTTTGTCTATGAGGATTTAGATACAGAGGAGAATAATAGGAAAGAACAAAGGGAGTGGGTAGTTGCGCATATGTAAGAAAGATGTGATCAGAGAGAAAGAAATAGAGAATTTGAGGATGGATAGGCTGGTGAGACAATAGAAATGATAAAGAAGGGAGAGTTAGAACCGGAAGGAATGACCAGTTTAAGGCTGAGTGGGATGCTTTTTAACCAGGCCAGTGACCGCAAAGAGAAGCTGATAAACAGCAGTATTCACCTTCGAACACATATATAGATAGTAAGAGTTCAGACACACATACACGCACACGCACACACACACACACACACACACACACACACACACACACACACACACACACACACACACACAACTCATGCGCACACAATTTAGCGCGCGCATGCACACATGCACACACGCACACGCATATATTTATATATATATTGAAAGGGGTCACGCATGCACAAAACAATGGAAATTGTACTACCAGCTCACTTGTTTGCATTTACATACGCTCATACACACAATACCTTTTTTTAAACTTTATTCTTACGAGTGAGAATTGTATGCTCTTGGTAGATTATTTCACGATCTCTTCAAGTTTCTAAATTATTATAACTTCAATACACACACACACACACACACACACACACACACACACACACACACACACACACACACACACACACACGGTACATGCATACATATACATATATATTTATATATGTATGTATGATATATGTACAAACGTGTGTGTTTTTGCATGCTATTCTTTAAAGCTCTGTGATGTGCTTCGAGAACCATTATTTTAAATATATATATGATACCATGCGACGACAGAGCACCCAGCTCCCTATAAGTAATAATTTCTTTAGCTTCGCACATCGTAAAGGTTACTCAGTTCTCTTTTGTGTGACCGCTTGTACAGTTTGTTTAGAACCATATCTACCGGTAATTTCACATCAAATTTATGATGGTGGTCTCGCGTAGTCCAAGAAAGACGCTTCTACAATTTCTTGCTGAACACGCTGCATAAATGACTTGTTTATAGATCATCATAAACAAGTCATTTATGCAGTGTGTTCCCTGTAATTGCTGGTAAGGTGAAAAAATTGAGCCATTGATAAATAATCGTCGCTCCAGTTCACTCAGCTGTTGAAATGAGTTGCGATATCACTGGTGCCAAACTCTATCGGCCTTTACTTTTCCCTTGGATAACATCGGTGGCGTAGAGAGGGGAGGCTGTTATGCTGGTCTTCCATAAACAAACTTGCCTGGACTTGTACCTCGGAGAGTAACTTTCTAGGTGCAATCCCATAGTCATTCAGGACCGAAGGGGGTCTTTACCCTATAAATATATATAAACACGCGCGCGCGCACATGCAAATGTGTGTCTGTGTGTGTGTGTGTCTGTGCGTGAGTGTGCGTGTGTATTTGTTTTTAGATCGCGTGATATTTGTAAATGTATGACACCATCATTCAAGTGGTGTCATTAGTTTCCAAACTTCTGTGAATAGTTATTTTTAAAAAATGAGAATTGGCAACAGGAAAGGTATCTGGCTCGTAGAAAATTTACCTCAGCGAATTCCTCCAGGCCCTCGTAAAATTGGAAAAATTAAAGTTAAAACAATGATGATATATTCAATATTTTGACTCTTCTAAATCTAATTCTAACGTTGAAGCCACAGCACTACAAATGACGATGAAGGAATATTTGTTTAATCTGCTTGTGCATTTCCCCAGGGCGTAATGACTGCAAGTGTAGGTCATATGGCTATGGCCTGAGATTGAAACCCAGCTAGAAGCTGGGTTTCAATCTCAGTACGCTAGAAGCTTATTTTTACCTTAAAGCCTACACCTATAACATCATACATAAAAAACAATTACAAACTGGCTTGTATTTCGAAATTGTATTTGACATATAATGAGTGATGAAGTTAATACTTTGGGAGTGGTTTCCTTTTCATAATACACTTCATTTATTCCTTTTGCACAGAAAGATATTTCATTAAAATACACCACCAAGTACTTAAATAGTGATTGGTTCTTTAATTGCCTCTAGAAACGTTAGGAGATAAAATGCATCAATTTAGCTGTTTTTCAGTCATTCGAATATCATTAGGTCTTTTTTTTTTTTTTTTTTTTTTGTAAAATAAAAATAAAATACCTGAAAGCCAAGTGCAGAGTCAATTAGAAAATTGAATTATCTGAAAATATTAGCTGGTATGGGGGAAATATTCTCGAAAAATAATACAATTATGAATTTAGAGTAAACATTTCTCTAAGCGTATAATTTTAATTACTGTTAGTAATAAAAAATGATTACGTGGTGAGCTAATTCCACAATGTAATTTAAAATTATGGTTGAAGACTTTACATTAATTTTGCTAATACTCTTGAGAAAGACATGAATGTCACACACTCTCATTTCTCTCTTCAATAACTATTATAATTCAGTGGATCTACACATGCGTATGAAATCAATATTATAATAGTTAAGAGGGTGAAATGGTGTTAAATTCTTAGAGCATCAAAAAAGTAAAGGTACGATAAAAAAAAAGTGATAAAAAATTAAAAGTACTAATAGTTAGTGACAAATATTTTTTCATCAATAAGTAAAGAGGATAATTCGAAATGTTTTACTCGTATTTGAAATTGTTAGCTGAATTGCAATCACACATATTTCAAAGAGCTAGCTCTTGAATCACTAAGTAAATATACTAAATTATGAATTTGTTGACAAAGAGAAAGTTAATTGTTTAAATGTTAAATAACTGTTAAGCGCCATCTACATGAGAAATAGTCGCAAAAGAGATTAAATGTTTAGTCAATACTTGGAATATGATAAAAGAGTGAAGTGCGGTTGAGTGGCAGGGTGGTATATTCGTTTGCACGTTGGATAAAATACCCTACGCTATTTCTTCCGGCACGTTCTGAGTTCAAACCCTGCTGCGGTCAACTTTACCTTTCATCCCCCCACCCCCGGGAATATAAGATAAACTACCTTTTAAGTTATAGGATAAATTTAATCGTCTAAATCCCTGCACTCAAAATTAATAACCTTCTTCCTAAAGTCAGAAATTAATATTAATAAAAGGATTAAGGCGGCGAGGTAGCAGAATCGTTACCGCGCTGGACTAAATGCTTAGTGGTATTTCGTCCGTCTTTGCGTTCTGAGAGCAGATTCTGCCGAGGTTGACTTTGCCTTTCGTTTCGGAGTCACTGGGAATGATGTAATCAACTACCCACCCCCGAAATTACTGGCCTTGTGCCAAAATTTGAAACCAATATTAATAAAGGTTAGTTGAGCCCCCGGTATTTGATTTCATTTCTCGTTTATACCTGTTTAGTATAATATTTCAATTGACTTAATCATTGGACAACAGCAATGTAGGGGTACCATCTTCTAAAGAACTTTATTTATCGATATGTATTTGTCCCCAAGTTACGAAAGAGACACGGCATAAAAAAAGGTCAGCCCCTAACCCTAACCCTAACCGTAACCCTTTTACTGAAATAAACAGTTACACAAAAACCAACATGCATACACATGTGCTTATGCACAGTTTACGTCTACCAAATTTATATTGCTCATCAATGCGATAGTAGAATGCACTTGCCAAGGTGCTGCCCAGTGATATGATCGACGTGGGAAAAATATAGTCGGGAACAAACTTCTTAACCACATAGCCAAGCCTGCACTTATCATTATCCATAGCATAGAAATGAGTTTACTGAATACTTCTTCCATGCTCAATGTTCCATTGTGATCGATCAGAATATTATCCACATTTAGACGTTTCAGTAAGTTAAATACTTTAGAATGCATAATCAATATTAATCTCCCTTAGGACTAAGGCTGTCAATTGATGTAAACAATATGACTTAATAGGATAGATAATTTCAAGACCAACGGGGGAGACAAATTTCTTTGATTTCTGTCGTATTTAGTCAGATATAACTAAATACACATACAATCCAAACTTTACTCCCACGCTACATCTCCACACCACACTGCTATTCTACCCAAGCACTACTGCTCTCCTCAAAGTATAGCTCTCCTCTTGCCATTAAGTATTCTATAATAATGTCAATCTAACTCACTTATGTTTATGTTATCGTAATGTAATTAAAACTACGTAGTTCCGACGCAAAGATAGTAAAATCAAATATTTACACTGAAATGAAAATATTTGCTGTGAAAATTACAGATGTCACTGCAAGCCAGTGAAAAATCTTCTACTCATCCATCGATTTGATAGATAAAGAGCCAAACCTCTATTGTCTTAAAACAGGATGCATTCATTAAGTAATTAGGCATTAGCTAATGTAATGGCAAGTTTTATTTTTTAAGACAGTTGTGTGTGCCATAAACAAAATTTAGCTATTGCTTCTAGTCAGTCGGACATCCCTTTCTTCTTGGTTTGTGTGGCTATTGTTTTCGTTTTTTGGCACGGGGGTCAGTTTTACTGGGCAGATCTTTGACCAGAGGCGTTCCGGTCATGATCAGCACATCTTTTATATAACTAGAACTCGGCTATCCAACGTATCTTTCTATTCACAAGAGGGTTGGTATTGTTTGAAGGAGATTTGGCTGCTATCTTTTTCCTACCAGTCAAGTCATACACGTACATTGCATTAAGCACAGACAACGAAAATAGAATTGGTTGAAAGATAAATATGTAGAATGATAAATTGATCGAAGACATGTCAGTCAGTCAAATTAATCGAAAGTCATATTCATCGAAGAATATTTTTAAAAAAAAAGAAAGAAAGAAAGAAAAAAGAAGAAAAAATTGTACTAACTTTTATTAACCAAAGTATCTTAATTTTAAAATGAGCATAGCAAATCATAAAATAAAATATAGTGACTCCAGTTATCTGAAAAATTTTAAAGTCATTAGTAAGGTGAGAGAAGATAATTGAAAACTGTCTATGATGTTCTTTATATACACACATACATGTGTGTATGCGGCAGGAATTTGGATAAGAGAAAACAGAGAAAGGTATATTAAGTATCATGTGGGATAAATTTTAGACTTATTGAATCAATATTTGCTTCGAAAAAAGGTGAGTAAACTCCTAGCAGTAATTGAGAAGGCGAGATAATTTCAATGTATTAACTGTTCTTCAGAATAATCATGCAAGTCTAGTTTTTTTTTTTTAAGACAAGTTACGTGTTTCTGCTTCAACTAACGTCATCAGCTCAGCAATTAATCGATTTTGATTCCAGCCGCACATGTGGGTCAGAGAAATACAAAAAATAGTAAAGAACATCTATCGACTTGCGTAATTTGCACAAGACGAAAATGAGCTAACATAAGTAATCCAGAACTGTTAGTAGCCTGAATATGTGAATATGAATGATGCAGAAAGATATACTGGAAGCAGACTTTACACGCGCGAGCGCGCACACACACATACACACATGAATATACATTGTAAGCGCAATAGATCTATGTTCGTTATGCAATCACGACGTGCTGGATTCGATCGCACTGTGTGACAGCTTGGGCAATTACTATTTCCCTAGCCTCAGGTTGACCGATACCTTGTGAGTGACATTGGGGAAACAGAAACTGTAAAGAAGCACATCAGGTGGATTGATCAAAATCGTAAGTCATATTCTTCGAAAAGTATAGAAAAACAGTAGTGGAATGTCTTTGAGGAAAGATGCGCTTGATCAGAGATGACATGGGTTGAAATGAGACTATTATCAAGCACATATATAATTTATCAGTGATTTTCATCAATTTCTTTAAAAATATTTCGATGAATATTCTGCTTTTTCTTTCGACTTATGTATTATAGAATAATTTGCCTTTCGACCAATATGCTTTACACACACACACACAAACACACACACATACACACACGGGTTGGAAAAATAATGGAAACGCCACTTCTATTTAATAATATTTTTCTATTGGTAATATGTGGAAGTCAAAACTGTTCTAGTCTGTATATGTGCTTTAAATGCATTGTGTTTGCCTTGTACTTCATGAAGTAGCCTTCTTTTTTTTTCTTAAGGTATTTATATTTAAATAAGTTGAATGAGTGTACAGTATTTAATCGACAATGGTACTTGATTCTTATTTATTGTCGCACAAAATGTAAAACGAAAGGCAAAGTTTATATCGGCGATATTTGGACTCAGATACGTAAATGATGTAATTAAACACTTCCTGGTATAGGACAGTTTGTTCAGTGTTCCACCGTGATGAGGGTAATGAAGGTGATAGAGCAAATTGATGATGTGGAGCAGGAGGAAGAAAAGAGGAATTTCTTTCATTCACATAGCTCTACATATTTTCGGAGAAGGAATGCTGAATGATTTGATTGCTTCCAAACAATTACTGGTATTTATTTTATCGATAAAAGAAAACCAAAAGACAGGAGTAAAGATGTGACAATAGTAATTTTATTCAAAACGGCAATGATGATGATGATGATGATGATGATGATGATGATGATGATGAAGAAAGGCGGACGAGATGGCAGACAAGGAGGAGGAAAGGAGAAGAGTAGCAGGAGGACGAGAATAATGATGATCATCATCATCGTTTTCATCATCATCACATCCTCATTATGATCACCATCATAGTCATCATCGTCATTATTTTTATCATCACTATCATCACCATTGCATTCGTAATAAGATTATCATCATGCCCATAATTATTAGCATCAGCAGTAGTACTTTGATGTTTTGCATTCAGTTGTTAATAGAAAAAAATAATAATTCTAAAATGTTTGATATTCAATTATAATATTTATTCACAACACTTGCTAATGAAACTTCCGCACGACATTCAATCAACATTGTGATCTGTTGAAAAGCAGTTTCCTTAAAACTAAAAGCTTGTAGTAAAACAGCAAGATGTGTTGATTTTTATCAATGATATCTCATATACTGAAGTGGTAGTTTGTAACAGTACATTGTTAAGTCGATAAACCATTTGGTTCCAGTTCACAGAAACTAATTCACTAATATTCTCTGGAAAGATACATATGGCTGTTGCAGTAATATTTTCTCCTACTCAACATAATATATAAGTCCTTTGCGTGTAGTCAGATACTGATATCACAAATGAAGTATGGCTTCATTTCTGTAAAGTTATCGGAGCTGTGCAGTGAATCCTCAATTATTACAATAATTTATCGTTTAATGTAAATTGATTCCGTATACAAACAAATTTAAATCAATGATATTCCATTTGCAAATAAATCCAATTTCACGATATCTCATAATCAAAGACGTCTAAACTAATCAAATTCCATTCCTCTGATCAGAATATATATATATATCAAATTACAACAAAAAGAGTATACTTAACTATTTTAATTCGTATAACCATATTCCCTTGTTATAAAACCACTGCATTAATCATTTCAGTGAAGTCAATGACTACAAGCTGAAGCTAATACATTGCAAATTACATCTAGCTATTACTCATGTTATTATGGTTGATAACTGCAGTTGACACGTCCTGCTTCGAATGTCTACACTTTTCATAGGAAAATTATGTTTTCAATCTAGGCCGCATGACTGCAACTGTGTGGAAGGACTTAGGAAACTAAGAGTTACTATAAAGTTGATTAAAGCACAAGGAAAATATTAAGACCAGTTTTTGGTGATAAATATCTCTCAATATGGTTATATTTGAAAGCCTGAGTTGACCCATATCACTTATTTTGTTGACTCTGGTGAGATGGAAGGCACAATCGATATTAAAAGAAATAGAAAAACATCCCACATTCCACCATTTCTCCTCCATATTAACAATGTTTCCTGAAACAGGCAAAGGATGGTCACAGCTTTTTTTGTAGGGTGAGGAATCAATAAAATTGACCTCAGTACTAGATATTTAATAAAAAATATCAAACGAATTTTTTACAAATCACAGTCTAATACCTTAAAGAAGGTGGGACACATTCGGTCATCTAGTGAACTATCTTAAAGGAAAAATAAAATGAAATACATTTCATCTCGCATAAAACGCCTTTTGATCATAGGCCTGCTCAATAAGTGAAGCTATCTAGAATTAAACAACAATGTCAGAAGGATGACTAAGCAAAGTTAATGTGTGCTGAATTTGAACTCAGTGCGTAAAGGGTCGCAAGCATTGCATTTCGTTCGATGCTCTTCCAGTTCTGCCATCCACTTCATTCTTCCCAAATTTGTGACTGTGGGACAATGTTTCTAACACTGTCACAAGGTCACAAATTTGGTAAAAAAAAAAACACAGTAGGTAATTAAATCGATACTAGTATTTGACTGGTACTTCATTGGGATGAAAAGCGAAGTTGACCTTGGCAAAATTTGAACACGGAATTTAAAGAGTTGGAAAAAACACCGCATAGCCTTTTGTCTGATACTCTATTAATCCTGCCAATCCACTACCCTTTTGCCGTATTGCTGGTAAGAGTAATGCGGCAAAAAGGACGATAGATTTGGGAGGGTAACCTGCAAAGGCTGAAAACCACATCTTTTAGTGGCACGGTATAATCGATTACGTGATAAGAAGTTATTTTAGCAAGTCAGATAATAGAAAAGGCAAAGTTGATCTCGCTTGGATTATAATCATTGCTTCTAATTTAGGCACAAGGCCAGTAGTTTCGTGGGTACAGAGCTAGTCTATTACATTGCTTCAAGTATTTGATGCTATCTTATTTTACCGAATATCGCACTCCAAGAACAAAAAAGTAATAAAGCCAAATAAATTACTCAGGCGCAGGTATAGCTGCCACATAGTTTTAGGTTCAGTTTCACTGCGCGGCACTTTGGGCAATGCCTTCTACGATAGCCACGATCCGACCAATGCCTTTTGAGTGGATTCGGTAGTCGGAAACTATATGAAAGCACATTTTACATGTGTCTATATATGTCTTTTGCTTTTGTATTTGCCCTACTCAACACTTGACAACCGGTGGTAGTTATTTACGTTTCTGTAACCCAACGATTCGGTAAAAAAAAAAAAGCAAGTTAATATGTACCAGACTTTTAAAGTAAGTTCTAAGGTCGATTTGTACGACCAAACCCATCATGCAGCGCTCTAGCATGGCTACAGTCCAGCAACAGAAAAATAATAATTTTTAAAAAAATAGATACAGTTATAGATGACCCATATTCGAGGCGGTTCTCTAGAAGAGCTACGGTTGCACGAAACTAATAAACTATATAAGTTATTGGACACTTCTACAATCTTTCATTAATCAATACTTCAAACTCTATCAAAGCTTGATAAAGAACAATATATTTAGTACCATTAGTCTCATTAATGACAATAGCAGTTAGGAAATTATTGATTTCTACTATTGGTATAATAGTTGTGGCTAGAGATTTCTGTACTGTTAATTAAAATAACTGATGGACTTGACTGCTATTCTCTTTAACTTATAAGACTATGTTCTTCTAATTTTGTGTTTACTTCAGTAGTTCCAAGATACAATGGGTTATATACCTCACATGTCAATCGTACTGGTACAATGTCAGTACAATTAACATATTAAACTACTAACTATAAGGACAAATTTCATATGCTTCTCCTCATTACTATTGAACATACTACATTATTTTACGCAGCGAGCTAGCAGAATCATTAGCACGCCAGACGAAATGCTTAATGGCGTTTCATCCGTCTTTACATTCTGAATTCAAATTCCACGGAGGTCAACTTGACCTTTCATCCTTTCGAAGTCGATGAAATAAGTATCAGCTGAGCACTTGGGTCGATGCCTCCTCGGCCAAAATTTCAAACCTTGTGCCTATTGCCTATTGTAGAAAAGATTGTTTTACGAACGGAGAATGGTAGAATTGTTAGCAATGCGGACAAAATGCTTAGTGGCATTTATTCCGGCATTACAGTATGAGTTCAAATGTCACCAAGGTTGACTTTGCCTTTTATCTTTCTAGAATCGATAAAACATGTACTAGTTGAATACTGAAGTTGTGTAATAGACTTACATCCTCCCACAAAATTGCTGGTTTGTGCCAAAATTTGAAACCAATATTTTGAGTTCAAATTTTGCCGAGGACAACTCTTTAAGACGGAAAAATTTGAACTCAGAACGTACAGACGTACGAAATACTGCGAAGCATTTTGCTAAGCGCAGAAACGATTCCGTCAGATCGCCTCCTTAACTTAGACTCGAAGTATTACAAGACTATTTCATCCGTGTTCCACATCATTATTCAGATCAGATTATGTGAAAACTATATAATATTTAAATGTTTAAATAATGCTGACTTCCAAATAACTGCAATGGGGAAACGTACGAAAGAACAAAAATTATTTATACTGAGGTTTATCTTTAAGAAACTACTACCTTTTGCTACAAGTGTAGAATATTTACTTCCGGATGGAACACATTACGAAACTACTCATTGTGTGCAAGGAAAAATATACTAAAATGTTGCTCATTTTGTTTGTAATATGAGAAGATATGCATGTATAATAACCTTGATTCTTCTCTCTTTTGTTTGAGTTTGGAGAATGTTTCATTTGATTAGGTTTTTATAACTAGTAGAACGGTTTCTGTTGAAGAATGATAATAGATATATAGATATATAGATAGATAGATAAATGAAAGTTAGATTTTCTAAAACAGCACAAGAAAGATGTTCCCACGATAACAAAATAGGCTATATTCATAATTCTATTTCCGTGAGTATTAGGGTATATCAATATTTTTTTAAATAGAAACGCAAAGTTCAGTCAAGCATTTCGCATAATGCATTGGTTTGTAGAATGTAAACGATAATCGAACTTGTATTGAATAAATATACATAAATTTACATATTATTTGAATGCACACGATATTATTCTAATTTGAAGATACTAGTCTCCACATCGGCCTTTCATTTTTGTTTAATATTCTATTTCTGTCTGTAGTGAACACCATAGAATAGAAGCAATATCTGAACAGAGTCCATAATCCGGGTTTTGATATCTAGTTCAAACTTTCACTTCACTTCGTATTTATAAACAACGTTTCCCTTTATATCTAAAATCAAGCATACAGAAAATAGTTATTTACAGCGCGTTAGTACACAAATAGTAGTACTTATGGAACTATTTGTAGATCCGTAAAGCGTGCTTTTGCTGATTGCAACAACAAATAAGACCATTTCATGTCTGAACTATTTATTAGATAAAGATAAAATTATGCCTAGAAAGTCATATATAAACATAGCAACATCCATATGTACGTGCATGTATGTATATAGGTATATCTATCTATCTACATCTACATATCTATCTATCTATATCGCTATATATACACACATACACACACACGAGGGGTGGTGAAAGGTTTCTGGATTTAAGGGTGTCGTAAAAGGCTTAGCTGGAGGTCCAACCTTCCTAATTATTTTACAGGACTCAGAAAAACTGAAGGACCGCTGCGGTAAGTGTATGAATCTGAGAAGGGAATATGTTGAATAAAATCATAATTAACTGATCATCCTGTATTTCTTTTACTCAAAGCCAGGATCTTTTCAACACCTCTCGTGTATGTATATATATATATATATATATATATATATATATGTGTGTGTGTGTGTGAGAAAGTTGGTATGTGAGAGCACGTGGTTGGATGTATAAAAGAAAATAAGAGTGAAAAAACTACAGAAGGCTTGTGTTACATGGTTAAAGTATATATTTAAATTATGTCAGAAAAATGTTAGAAAAATGTAATAAAATCTTTTTGGTATATAAACATTGTATTTTGAGAAATAACCGGTTTCGTGTTGTCTTTTCAAATTTCTCTACTTCATTGACACAATGAAGTAGAGAAATTTGAAAAGACAACACGAAACCGGTTATTTCTCAAAATACAATGTTTATATACCAAAAAGATTTTATAACATTTTTCTGACATAATTTAAATATATACTTTAACCATGTAACACAAGCCTTCTGTAGTTTTTTCACTCTTATTATCTTTTATATATATGTATATATATATATATATATATATATATATATATATATATATATATATATATATATATACGATTATATATATATATATATATATATCAAAATAAGCAACAAGAATATCATTGTTAGCAAGATGACGAAATGCGTTATGTATATAGATTTATAACTGACTTCTTTTCTAAAATCATAAATTTTCATGGGTAAGTGTTAACCATAACATAACTTACATTAAATTTCTGACTTTCTTGATTTTTATTGATAGAATTTATTGATGACAAAGTTTCCAGTCAATTTTCATGTGAAAACTTATGCCGACTTTTAGTAATTTTTAAGTGTTTTGCGGGCATTTAAAACAAATTAACTCAAAACGAGTTCATATTTTGGCTTGGTCAATTAAAATCTTTTCTGAAACGTTTCCAATGACAAGCTCAAATGTAAGGGCAAAAAAAAAAACTGCAATCGTATGGGCCAACATGAGGGTTAGTTATTTGACCTTGTTGAACTGTAGGATCATTATTATCCATGCGGTTAGCTCAAGTGATACGGGGTAAATTTAAACTCCCATAAACATAGATGTCTCCGCAAAATTGATTGATAAAATAAAGTGGTTGCTTTCGGTGTGATGAATAAACATTTTACGTTGTGGGCCACGTACGCGAATATTCTTTTCTACTCTAGGCACAAAGCCCGAAATTTTTGGGGAGGGGGCCACTCGAATAGATCGACGCCAGTACGCGACTGGTACTTAATTCATCGACCCCGAAAGGATGAAAGGCAAAGTCGACCTCGGCGGAATTTGAACTCAGAACGTAAAGACAGAGAAAATACACGTACGCGAATATTGATGTACGAAAATATAGTAGGGCTGTATAGGAATCTCATGGAAATTTTCAGTTATTATTTTCAAACTGAAGCCGACAAGTCAGTCGCATAACATGTATCCCCAAAACAAAAATTAGCTTCTCAATATTTTTCAAATTAAACGTTTACAATTAAATTGTTCCGAATACGAAAAGAGATTAACTTATTGATTTTATTTATTTATTTTTTTTTTTTCCGCAGGGATGACATTTCTTTACCTTCAAAGTTCTTCAGACAACCACATAAATAACTGAAACGATTTTCAAAGGAACACATTTGTTGAAAGCTGCTCAAACTTTTGTCAATGTCGCACCAGCGATAACTTTGAACTGTAGCGTTGAATAACAGTTTCCATTATGTGAAATAAATTGAAGTACGCAGCTGCATTATCAAACACAACTTGATTTATGTTGGTTTCACCAAAGGAAAATTAAAGAAAAGATTTAATGGGCATAAGTATGACGTCAGACACGGAAACACTCTTTCGATGGAATCGCAGAGTATTTTACAGCAAGTGACTGTAATTTTGACGAACATCTCAAAGAGCGCATTCTCAGAAAATATTCTGACTTCACTGAACTTTCAACCATCAAAACAGATGAAGTTACTAGCGTCTAGCCGTGGAAGTGGGGAGGGAAGAACTAAACGACTGCTGAGTTCCATCAGATTTATACAAAACTCTTTTGAGTAACAGTTTTTTTTACCGCATCTCTTTTGTTTGGTGGGGATGTTTTAACCTGCTACGATTTATGTTGTTTGCGTATGTTTCATTTCTCATTATTTTCGTGTCTGCCTTGTGAGGTAAACATATGACGTACACTTATATTTGGACGCCTGTCTTAGCAAATCACTATTCTATACCATCACATTCCGTCACTGACCCGAATTTCTATGGTCACACTATTGAAATTCTATAATTCAATAATTCAATGCTAATTCAATAACGTTACAGTTTTATAATTTCATGATATAAAATCATGACTTTGTAATGTAATAATGCTGCAAATTTGATTATCCTCAATTGCTATACAAATATAATGTTGCGACTTTGTCGTTTGTAATATGTATTGCATTTTACATCTTATATTTTTAATTTTGCTGTTGGAGTGACTGTGTGGTAAGTAGCTTGCTTACCAACCACATGGTTCCGGGTTCATTCCCACAGCGTGACAACTTAGGCAAGTGATTTCTACTATAGCCTCGGGCCGACCAAACCCTTGGGAGTGGATTTGGTAGACGGAAACTTAAAGAAACCCGTTGTATATATATATATATATGTGTGTGTGTGTGTGTGTGTCTGTGTTTGTCCCCCCAACATCGCTTGACAACCGATGCTGGTGTGTTTACGTCCTCGTAACTTAGCGGTTCGGCAAAAGGGACCGATAGAATAAGTACTAGGCTTCTAAAGAATACGTCCTGGGGTCGATTTGCTCGACTAAAGGCGGTGCTCCAGCATGGCCGCAGTCAAATGACTGAAACAAGTAAAAGAGTAAAAGAGAATGTAATAACTTTGTAATATGTACTTTATCTTTTGTAATCTTAATTACTGGCTTTTGGTTTTCGCGTATTTTGTATTTTGTAATTCATATTTTGCTATTACTACCTTAGTTCAAAAATGCTCTTACTTTTAAATTTTTATATTGTATTGATAAAAAGGGTAAAGACCGTCTTGGGTCATGAATGACCATGGGATTGCACCAAGAGAGTTTCCCTCCGAGACACAAGTCCAGGCAAGGTTGTTTATAGAAGACCGGCAGTTGTCCATGCATATCAGCCTCCCCTATCCACACCACCTATGTTATCAACGGAAAGGCAAAGGCCGATACAGCTTGGCATCAGTGACATCGCAATTCCTTTCCACACCTGAGGAACTGGAGCAACGTGAAATAAAGTGTACTCCTCAAGAAAACAACAAAGAACCAGGTCCGAGAATCAAACTCACTACCTCATGCTTGTGAGCCCATCACTCTGATCACTGAGCCAATGTGTTGATAGGTATATCTTTAATCATTACATCAAAATTTATGCACTTTTAAGTTTCTATTCTTGTATTTCTACATTTGTGCGTATCTGGAATTCTGTATTTTGCAATTCTTATGTTTCAGTCATTAAAGTTTGTAACTTTCTAATTTTTTTCATATTGTAATTTTACAGGTTTATATATGTGCACCACTAAAATGTTCTTGTGTACCTACCGTCATCCTCAGGTACATGGGTGGATGGGTGCAAATGAGAATATATATATATAGGCTCATGAGTGGCTGTGTGGTAAGTAGCTTGCTTACCAACCACATGGTTCCGGGTTCAATCCTACTGCGTGGCAACTTGGGCAAGTGTCTTCTACTATAGCCTCGGGCCGACCAAAGCCTTGTCAGTGGATTTTGTAGACGGAAACTGAAAGAAGCCCGTCGTATATATATATATATATGTATGTGTGTGTGTGTGTGTGTGTGTGTGTATGTATGTATGTATATGTATGTGTGTGTATATGTTTGCGTGTCTGTGTTTGTTCCCCCCCAAACATCGCTTGACAACCGATGCTGGTGTGTTTACGTCCCCGCAACTTAGGGGTTCGGCAAAAGAGACCAATAGAATAAATACTAGGCTTACAAAGAATAAGTCCTAGGGTCGATTTTCTCGACTAAAGGCGGTGCTCCAGCATGGCCGCAATAAAATGACTGAAACAAGTAAAAGAGTAAAGAGTAAAGCGTATATATATATTACACATTCCATCTCCTACTTTATTAATACTGTTACCTCAACTGCCATTGCGAAGTTCCTGAAGTAAATCTACGGATAACAACAGGAAACCTAAACTATGCCGGTGCTTTACTCATCATCTAATTATACATTTTTATACATCTTTGTATAATTTTTCCATTATTATCTATATATTTTAGGTTGTCCGGAAAGGTCTGAATGTATTTAAGCTAAATCTTTTAACACTTCTTTGAACACACCCGAAACGTAACACAGTTAAAATGTTGGAGTGGCTTGAAGTGGTCGTGAGTCTCTTCTTTGTTCCTGACTGGAAATAGATTTATCTTTCATTCCTGTTACCCTATTTTTGTCATTTGAAATGGATAACCAAAAATTTCATATTCGCGTTGTAATGCTTTTCTTTTTTAAAAAAGGAGAAAATGCTACAAAACTTCCAAAAGCATTTGTGAATTTTATAGTGATTATGCTGTAGGTGAATCAACTGTTCAAAGGTGGTTTGCAAAGTTTAAAGCTGGACAATTTGGCTTGGAAGATGACAGTCTCAGTGGAAGACCTTCAAATTTGGATAAAGATATTTTGAAGACAAAAATCGAAGAAAATTCAAATATCACGACTAGAGAACTTTCAGAGGAGTTGGAAGTTTCTAAACGTTCAGCTCATGAACATCTAGTGAAGCTAGGATACATATTATAATGTATGGGTACCTCACAAACTCTCAGAAAATAATTGCTTGGACCGGTATTCCATTTGTGATAGACTTTTGAAACGGAATGAAAGCATGGCTTTTTTGAAGCAACTTGTGACTGGAGATGAAAAATGAATTGTGTATGAAAATGCAGTGCGAAAAAGATCCTGGAGTTTGAGGAAGGATCCCCCAAAACAGTAACCAAAGACAGATATCCCTGCCAAAAAAGCTATGCTTTGTGTTTGACGAGATCATAAAGGCATTATTTATTATGAGCTTCTCCCACAAAACTATGCCATTAATTCTGATGTCTACTGTCATCAGGTGGCTAATTCGAACCAAAAATCAAAGAATTGAGACCGGAGATTGCCAACAGGAAATGAGTAGTGTTCCAACAAGACAATGAACTTGGCTGGGATCTCTTACTCTATCCACAATATTCCCTTGATATTAAGCCATCCGACTATCACTTGACATTTTTTGGTAAAAAATGAATTCTTGTTGAATAAAAAACTTGACGTGATAGAAAATTTCTGAGGGCATTTTTGAACCCAGCATCATCAAAGTAGATAGGACTAATTGTAAAAAGCAAGACAACTAAAAACCTTTTTGAAAATGTTCCCTGGTTTTATCAATAAAATAATAAAACCAGCTGCACAACCCTACTACCTATGGATGAACGATAAAATTGTGCTTATTCAGTGGTTCATTCCATTTTTATCATGCATTGATTCATAAAACGTGCAAACATAACATATATATATGCGTATGTGTAATGTATGCATACACAAGCGTATGCATGTACACCCCTCATATATTGTGTGCATATTTCTAAGTATATTTGTGTGCGTGTGTGTGTGTGTGTGTGTGTGTGTGTGTGTGTGTGTGTGTATGTACTTAATCATTTGTAATTTGTATATGTGCATGTGCCTCCGTGTACGTTCTTATCTAAATTTAGGCTTTTAACATGTTTGTATCAATGTACAAATGCTGTATTTGATAGTGTGTGTGTGTGTGTGTGCTCGTGTGCGAACACGTCTGTGTATTAACAGTCCAAATACAAAGTAGTTTACCGAATAAAAATATAGAAAAAAAACAGAATAAATACCTTATATCGAACTACTGAAGAGTAACGCGCTATGATATATAGTAATATAGTGAGTATTTTGAAAAAAAAAAATCAAATTAAATGACTTACTAAAAGATAACTAATACTGTTAGATTGAATTAAGAACACCAGACGTGATAGAGCGTCAATTCCATGTAAAAAGACAAAACACCTCTTTTTATCTCTTTGACGTGTGATTCTAATTCAGGATTCGTCAATAAGTTAATCTCTTTTCATGAAAAGTTCAGCAATTGCTGTTATTGAATAGAAAATAACAAACTCTTCGATGATATTCTATTATGAACCGCACATCTATATAATACATATACAAAGCTACATGCAAAACTACACCCGTTCATACTTTTATATATATATATATATATATATATATATATATATATATATATATATATACACACACATACATATATATGAATACATAAATGCATAAATGTGCGTGTTTGTGTGTGTACATACTCTTGTGTTTGTGCTTTTGAAAGTAATTCAATTTATATTTATTTTAATAGCATTACAAATATGTAAAAGAATATTAAATATGTTTAAAAATACGTAATGATATAAAATATCATCAAAATAGCTCCATAATCGCCATATTTTAAATTTGGAACATTTCTTTATCTTCATGCCGCCTCTTGTTTCTCTTTCTAGCTTGATGTCCAATTTTGAATTCCTTTTTCAGATACTTTCGTCCTCTCTCTTACACTGTCTCTTGCTCTTTGTGTGTGTGTGTGTGTGTGCGTGTGGAGAGAGACAGAGAGAGACAGAGACAAACAGACAGGCAGACAGACAGAAAGAGAGAAAGAGAGAGAGAAAGAGAAAGAGAAAAAATAAAGGAGTGAACGAGTCAGATTGCCGCTATTACTTCTTTCTATCTCGTACTGCTTTTGTTGATTATATTTGACGCACAGCTATGCTGGAAACATACTAGGACCCAACACTGCACAGATACCTCTACATACATTCACGCACATATTATGTACATACATATAGAAAATTAAATTTCCTTTTATAGAAAATTATAGAAAATTAAGCCTCCTTATATCTTCTTGTATTTAACTATTTTTTACTGTCTTTAATTTATTTCATTTTATTCAGTTTTATTTTCTTTTATTGTCTTACCTAACCTTCCCTACTAACGGTATTTTCCTGTTACCTTACTACACATTAGGACTTGCAGACCTATATATTTCTGTGAGTCTCTGTGTGTGCGTGTGTGTGTATGTGTGTGTATTGGTGTCAATGTCTGAGCACCATTGTTACCATTGTTACAGCACGGCTGTATTGTTGCATGTATTTGTTACCACGCTCTTTCTCTCTCTCCCTCCTTCATTCTCTCATTGATTTCAATGTTTATTCATTATACTTTTCAATTTATTTCTCCCTTTGCCTCGGTGTCACCTGAGCACTTCCAGCTGCAGTCCGATTTTTATCTTTGCGCTTCAGTTTGACGAAGTTATAAAATTATCCTCTGATATATATATATATATATATATATATATATATATATATATATATATATATATATATATATATATATATATATATATATATATATAGTGAAGTATATTGCCACTTAAGTGTGGCTGACCCCTAGGGGTGGATGTTACTGTTGCTTTTAGCCCCAGGAGGACATCTCCTCCAGCTGGCTTATCGACACACTACAGGACACAGTAGTGTGTCGATAAGCCAGCTGGAGGAGATGTCCTCCTGGGGCTAAAAGCAACAGTAACATCCACCCCTAGGGGTCAGCCACACTTAAGTGGCAATATACTTCACTTTATCGTGCAGTTACTGTTAATACTTCATTTAGAGAATTAACATATATATATATATATATATATATATATATATATATATATATATATACACACATATATAAATATACACACATATATATGCATATATATATATACACACACACACGCACACGTACACACACACACACACACACACACACACACATACACACACACACACACACACACACATGCATATATGCTTTCGGTACGAATGGTTTTGTTTTACGGTTCCGTGTTTTACAATCCTGTAAATAATAATAATCGGTATTTATATAAGCTTAAAGCTTATAGCGATCACCGTGTAATGACTTGTTTTCTGTCTAGGGCATATATGCCCCATTACTAGACTATTTTCCTTAGTCATTGCATTGCACGGTGATCGCTATAAGCTTTAAGCTTATATAAATACCATATATATGTATATATATATATATATATATATATATATATATATATATATATATACAGGGAAACAATCGGGTATCGTTGGGACCTGTGGGTTGCAGGATTAGTGAGTTTATCGAATGAACTGTAGTTCTACTTCATATATTCATTTACCCAACAATAAACCACCTCATCCCATTTTTAAAATACCCTGTAAATTAATACGAGTGGATAGATAAAAGAAATAAGAAAATGAGATACAAATAGAAAACAGGTAAAATAAAAGGTACAGGTTCATGAATTATATTGGCTGACATAAGAAACCTCTTCATTGACTGTTTGTAAGTGAAGATCTGGAATTTACTACTTGGCAAAGTTATATATCATGAAGTAGAGGCTGTTGCAAACTCCCTGCCTATCTTGACAAGGTGTTGAATCGTTAGGAGTTAGTGATGAAACAGTCACAATATTTTTCTGCAATATCTTCTTCAGAAATTGGTGGTGATGATAGCAACACATCTGGATGAGCAGACGTTGATAAAACAGGATTTTCAAATGTCGACTACTTTGTTGCCAGAATTTAGCTTTTTACTATATTGTGGTCTTTTTGTGGTTAGTTTATACTACAGAAAGTAAACGTTTATTATTTCGAATTCCGTTATAGAATTGTGTTGCTCTATACTTTTTCGCACTTCATTTGACAACTGAATTAACCTAAGAATAGAAATTCTTTCTGATATTTCACTATTACATTCTTATCCACCACCGTCTTTTTCCGACTTACAACCATCTGCGCAATTTCCGAGTCATTGTGATGAAGAATATTAGCTGCTGCGTCATTTACATTCATCCATTCGGCAATATTATCTTCACCTTCGATGTAAGAGCTTCATAAGCAAGATTAGTTATATCATGAACAAAAGAAAGTTGTTTTGCATAATATGCTTTCCTAAGTTCTCTAAAGTAATTTCCAGTGTCTTTACTAGACACACAAGGCATACACTTCTTTAAGATTTCCGAGTATTGAGAATGCAGTTAAATATGTCTTGCACATTAAATCCTTTAAGAAACTCATGTACTGGTCTGCCAGACTTAACTACACTTAGTACGTAGCTCATAAACAATAAACGATGCTTAGATTTATTAGAATGTAAAATACTGTTGTTCAGGAGTTGAATTGATGACGGGCAGTTAGTAGCTGAGGTAAATACCGGAAACATTTTTCTTTTTACAAGAAGTTCTGTTTTCGGTTGCGCAGAATATGTTTAAAATAAGTATTATCATAAGTTGTGATACATGCCAAGAGAGTCAGGATGAGCTCTTTCTCCACGAACAAAATATTTTTCAAATCATTCTAGTGTAAATGCTAGTTGCAATCCATCCATGTTTCATTGGTGCTGTAAATCAATACAAAATGAGTCATATTTGCGACGGCCATAAAACATAAACTATTACCGATTACTAGCAACTTAAGCTTATGGGTTCCACGTAGAATTAGAGTAGCCCAGTACAGTAAAACAATGTCTCGAACTTCTATAACCTGTCAGTGATTCTGCATCCTCAGCTGTTAGTATTTGTTTTGTTTTGTTTTTTTAGAACATTTCCATCACAAAGCAGCCTCATCGGCTTTGTAGAGCGTCTCAAGACATAATTGTGCATCAAAAACAAATTTGGCATCAACAAATACAACTTTTGCGTCTTTGTTTTTCGAATGTTTATCGCTACAAACTACATGATAGTTTAAGTCATGTCTCTTCTTGAAAAAAAAAACCGAGCCAAACGTCATTATATTCACACTAGTAATCTAGTTCTATTTCTTCGTGAAACATTTTCGGTTGCCCCTTTTCCAAATCTCTAGGCAAAATAGAATAAGAAAGGAGGCACATGGGGCAGAGAGTCACTAATGTGATCACGGGACGTGTGACGAAAGAACTTTGACAGACATATCGGCTAAAAATAATACGAATAAAAAGTAAAGTGGAGATCAAATAAATAGTGCATGTGTTTAATTGGGGACAAAAATGAGTATAACAATATCTGTTTCAACACACGTTTTCACATCAAGAATCTTGCAAGACAGATACATAAACATATAGACCACGAGACTTTATGAGAGATCTTTTCAAGGTAAATAACGCAGTATTCTGTGTTCTAACACAACCTCGACCTTAAGTTTGAGATCAACATTACTTTTGGTATTAATACTGTTTCTGTCACTATTAATTATTTTTTCATAAACACACTGTCTATTTGCGATACCAGCGCCTGAATAGACACTGAGATTCTATATGTCGTTGACAGGAGATTCAGAAGTTATCCTGCTGCTGGATACCTGTTACTGAGAAACCCATAGTAGGATGAAATCACCTGATCTGACAGTTCCAACGGCCGTAGCAGAAGATTCTCTTCTGTCAATGATATAAAAAAAGAGTGCTTTTATGCACCACGAATCCTTATGAGAGATCCTTTCAAGAGAAATAACGCAGTGTTATGTGTTCCAGCTCAACCACCACGTTAGTTTGGAAACTGAGATTACCATTTGCTAATATTGATACTGCTCCTGTCGTTATTAATTATTATACCTGTGTGAGTGTGTGCGTGTGTGTGTGTGTGTGTGTATGTGTGTGTGTGTGTGTGTGTGTGTGTGTGTGTGATATTTCAGCAAATGTTTCAACATTATTACTACTATTTGTGAAGTGTTGGCTTTCAATATATTGCATATTTTGATTTTCAGTATATATTAGAAATAATCATAATTATGCTTTCATCTACAGAAAAGCTGAAATTTTTTTTTTTTTTTTTGGTGGGAGTCGTTATCGGTTACATCAACCCCAGTGTTCAACTGGTACCCCGAAAGAATGAAAAGCAAAGTCGACATCGGCAGAATTTGAATTCAGAATGCAAAGACGGACGAAATGCCGCTAAGCATTTTTTCTCGGCGTACTAACGTTTCTGCCAGCTCGACTCCTTAATTATAATTATAACACTACACTTTGATCTTAGCTAAAAGGCCGTGAAGCCTTATAATTATAATGATATATAGAAATATGTATGACTCTGTACATGTATGTATGTGTGTAAATATATGAACTTGGTATCATGTGTATTTGTGCATCTGTACTATGTTTTACCTAAGCGATTTCAAAAACAGCTACAGTATGAAAAGTATGCATTTCATACTGCAAAACAGGGAATTTTCTACGACCCTAAGTGTGAAGCATTGGCCGCTTCTCTTATGGAGGTCAAACTTATCATGACAATAGAATTAATTCGGAGGTCTTCAAAATTCCTTTACCAAATAAATATCAGGTACCAAACCATCGGACAGAATTGTGAAACATTAGGATTTTGAATTTAAAAATCGATTCTACCAATATTGACCTTTATCACAAACAATATGATGTTTCATGAACGTGAAGCGACATGAGTATCCGTTATTTAATCTCTAATATACGTAAAGACATACATACACACATGGACACACTAGCGCACACGTACACACACATACATATTTGTAAAGTCTTTACTCTAAATTTTAGTGAATATATTACATATTCTCAGAAGATCGAATAGCATCAGGCTTTAATTTTTTATCCTTTTATCGGAACGGTGATATGATATACTAGTTATATCTTTCGGTTGAGTTAGGCGACTGTATCGCTAATTCGTAAGAAAGATAGGTGCGTCCTTTGAAGCCAGTGAGAGAAATCATTATATTCTGAATCGAAGAATTATAATTAAGATTATGATTGAAATTCACATACAGGTTTGTGTGCATGCGCAAAGATACACACGGGAACACGCTCACACACCCACG
>NC_142930.1:53510580-53573080 GCF_046866305.1 Octopus bimaculoides | reverse complement strand
CCGAATTATTATTAATTAGGATAAAATAAATACATATAATTAAATATATATATATATATATATATATATATATATATATATATATATATATATATATATATATATATATATATATATATATATATATATACAGACGTCGGGCTTCTTTCGGTTTCCGTCTTCCATATTTAATCACAAGCTATTTCACGATCTGTAGCAAGACTATCAATCCTAAAGATGAAGCATTGTGGTAACCATGATGTTCTGGCGATTTGATGAGCTAGATTTCTTTATCTGCATTGATTTGTGAATTTACAATTGTATTGTATAATGTGTAGCATGCATATAATTATATATAATTTATGATATATTGAATCTATTATTACATGAAGGAGTCTTAAAAACCCCCGCAGTCATGAAGTTAACGAGTGGTTAAATAAATATATTCGCATCTCATATCTCCTGAGATTTTACTCCTCCTAAAATAATATCATCGATCGGATTTCCTGGATTTCAGCTGCATAGAACTTTGCGTAATACTCCTCTGTATTGAATTATTACATGGTATGTTAGCTATGTGGTATAAATGCCACACAATTCTATGAATCCATATATTACATTATAGATAGATAGATAGATAGATAGATAGATAGATAGATAGATAGATAGATAGATAGATAGATAGATAGATCAAAACAATTTGATTCAGAATCCTTGGTACTCTGATATTCAAGCGAGTGGATAGCCTTCGGCCATTGGAGTCTGAATGAGAGTTCGATTGCAGAGAGTCAATGCTTATTACTGGACGTTGGCTTGCGATTGGTCGAGAAAGGTCACGCTGTATTGATGGTATTTCAATGACAGCAGTTAGATGGAAAATACCACATGGTGAACAGGAAAGTGACAGCGTGGTGAACAGGAAATCGACCACGTGGTAAACAGGAAATCAACCGCGTAGGGGACAAGATATCGGTCGTGTGGTTGGAGGGAAGTTGGAAGGGGCAGTAGATGTGGGGGTATATATGTATAAACCCCCATATATCTGCATGTATGCAACAGTATTTATACAGGTGAGTATGCGGTATTTTCCATCTAGTGCTGTCGCTGAAATACAATCGATACTGCGTGACCTTTCTCGACCAATCGCAGGCTAACATCCAGTAATAAACATTGACTCTCTTCAATCGAACTCTCATTCAGACTCCAATGGCCGAAGACTAGCCACGCGCTTGAAACTCAGAGTACCAAGGAATTTGAATCAAACTGTTTTGACCTATTCATGTAACTCCTAATAAATGTGTTGAGTGCTCTTCTTTCGTTTGTCTACTCACTCGTGTGTATATATATATATATATATATATATATATATATATATATATATATATATATAAAAATTCAATAATAGGACGAATTCTTTTACAAGAATTTATCAAGTAGCTAGCGTGAAAAAAAACCTCATAAGGGGGCTTTGAGAGTTGCATTTCCTCGCATTCGGTAAAAATGTGTTTTTTTATAGTAGTCTGACCTTAGAGTCCCTCATGGCGTGAGGCGTTATTATATAGTAATGCCCTTATATAAATAAATAAATATATATATATATATATATATATATATATATATATATATATATATATATATATATATATATATATATATACTTATTAAATAGTGCAATACAGTAGTATTGCTTTCCAGTAAAACGAAGTACCATCAGGTTAAAGTATAACATCTTTGCCAGTATATATATATACATACAGTGAAAGTTTCCTATAGCGTCGTATATTATAGACTGCTATTTCCAGTAAATATTGCTGCATTGTTGTATCATTATTCAATATTTATACTTTAATCTGATGGTGCTTTGTTTTACTGGGAAGTAATACTACTATATTGCACATCATCATCATCATCATCATCATTGTCATTATTATTATTATTATTATCATTATTATTCAGGTCAGTACCTGAAATCGAATTCGGAATCTTTGGGTTAGTAGCCCGCGCTCTTAACCACTACGCCATATGCTCCAAGACACGTGATGAAGGCTGGAGGGTATATCAGCCGAAAGGTTGTGTTAACAACAAATAAGATGAGGACAAATATCCGTCAAATGTAGGTAATGTAAATAATGTACATAATTCCTCATCTCTTAAATATAGAACTGTATATATATATATATTGCCAACTGGAAAGTAAAATTCGAAAACAGTACAGATGTAAGGGGCAGCAGAGAAGACGGGAAAAAGTTGCTAGAATGCAGCTACAGGACTCGAACCCTTACCCCCCCCCCCCGGATACCGGGACAATTTAGCTTAATGGCTAGAGCACTCATCCGGTATCTGAGGGGTACGCGTTCGAGTCCCGCAGCTGCCTTCTGGTAATGTTTTTTTCTGTTTTATATGGGTAAATATCCAATATTTCTCTGCTGACCTTACGGCTTTTTTGCTTTCGTAATTTACTTTCTTGTCTCCAAAATACCAACCACATTCGATACTTCCAAAGTTTGTTTATAGTATGTGTGTGTGTGTGCATGTACACACACACACACACACACACACACACACACACACACACACACACACACCTATTTCATAGGTTGAGTAATCCAATGAATTTCAGTGAAGGGAGAGAGGTCTGAGGGATGTTTCAATGTTCAGAAGGACAATTAGGACGAGACAAGGGAAAATAAAAGTACCATATATGTACAGCCAGGAACGGAAAATGGAATCGCACACTCTGTTCACTTGGGCATTACTTTCTACTTTGTAAATATATATATATATATATATAACAATTAGAAAATGGAGGATAATATGCTGAACCCGACTACTCGCAGACAATGTATCCCGTTGAATTCATTAATTTAATTCATAGCAAAAGTGACAAAAAAAGAAGAAAGAAAAAGAAAGAAAGAACCAAAGCACAGGTAAACTGCCATAGACACCTGTGCTTTGGTTCTTTCTTTCTTTTTCTTTCTTCTTTTTTTGTCACTTTTGCTATGAATTAAATTAATGAATTCAACGGGATACATTGTCTGCGAGTAGTCGGGTTCAGCATATTATCCTCCATTTTCTAATTGTTATACAAATTTGGGGTAAAACCTCCACTTTTACCCGCTCCCATTGATTGCACTTAGTATAGCACTAGTGTAGCAATAATTGGGTACCCTCCCAGCAGTATACTGGATAGATACTATCCCTTAGTGGGTTGAACCCCCAACCCCTAACTCTCTCACGTTATATATATATATATATATATATATATACACACAAATAAGAATGTAGTTATCATAGTCTTAATATGAACGATGAAGAATTATATTATAACTGAGGAACTAGTTTGTCTGAAATAGAAAGAAAATAGCTTTTCATTCATTAAATACTGTCACCCTCAGAAATTCGTAAACGTGAAATTCCGAGTTATGATTTTCAGCTTTCCGTAAGTGTGATAAATCACTGTCTTTCAATCTCCTCTAATCGTTTTCATGTTCGTACAATGTCTTATGGCACAACACACGTACACACATACATACAAATGTATACACATGTCTGTATTTGTGCGTATGTGTGTTTTAGTATAACTATTTGTGTCTGTGTATGTCAGTAAATATGCATCTATTAGCAGACGACATCAGACTAATGATGAGTTAGAACTGCTCCCATGAATTATAAATCTAAGTAGAACACATTTCAAAATGTAGACCAATGAGGATATAAATATTTAAGTGAGAGTAACGATAATCTTTCTTCGACAACTTCTAGGTATATATATATATATATATATATATATATATATATATATATATATATACTTGAAGCATTGTGTACTGTTTGTAAAATATAATGTGTTCTGAATGGCACAACAATGCACTATAACAACAATGGACTATAATAACTGTTATAATTTAATTATCCATAGCCTGATGTAATATTTCGGAATATAAAAGTTCCTCCTTCAGATATCTCTAGGAATTGATCGAGTCACCGATAGCCATTTGAGATGGTAGGCTGTTCGACAAAAGTTGGCTTCCAGGTCGAATAAGATGTTCTCGTTCGGCTGTTGGCTCAAGATAATTTAGGGCCCAGACTGAGAAGTCCTAGTTCTTCGTGGGAGAGTGACCCACTCAAGTCTGTCACTAGGGATTTCGTTGCTGAAGTTGTGCTGGCGTCTTCGGTGTTAGTGTTATCTCGTTTGGTGGACGTGTCCTTTTCATCTGTGTCGGTGTAATAGGCCGAGTTGTGGCGGTATTTGGTACAAAGCCGCAGAAATTTAAGTTTGAGGCGTTTCTTCTCTTGGTCAACGCAGTGGTGGTAGCATCGGTCAATAGCTGCGGTTGTTTCTCGGTATATATGTTCAATGGTTGATGTGATACTGGATATTATTTCGGAGAATTTGCGTATGTGCTCATTTAGTTAGTGGTGTAGATAGTGTATGATTTTTTAATGACGAACATATGCATGTATTTCAGTGAACGTCGAAGGGTAAGGCTGCGGAAGCACGTAGGTAGATGTAAGTTTCTGCTGGTGTTGGGAATTATGTTGTTTTTTATGCAGCGTTTAAGAAAGTTTATTTGGCATCCGATTTTAACACGTTTCCCTGATAGCTTGATCAACTCCCTAGCGGTCGCGAACTCGGCCTGGCCCAAGCTTAGAGACAGGAGAGTATTGTAGTTCGCTCTTGAAGCATTGTGTATTGTTTTAAAAAAATAATGTATGTATGTATGTACGTATGTATGTAGCCGGATATGGCTGGCTTAAGTGCTAAAGGGTTAAAGAACGAGAGGCAGTTTGAGGTGGGTTAAATACAAAAGGGCTAAACACTGAAAGTCCCAGGTCAAATCAGTGTGACATTGTATGACAAATCATCCAGCAGGCTTCCACACAGTTTCCATCAATGTAATAATTTCACTTGGACCTGAGGTGATGGTAAAAGAAACTTGTCCGAGATGACATGAAGTGGGGCTGAACTTGGGACCTGATGATCACAAAGCCAAATTTTAACCACTCAACCTTGCCTACTTCCAATACAGTAAATAAAAATAGGACACACTTAGAAATATTTTGGCATAGAATTTCATGCTATCGGGTTGACCAATATTTTTCAAGCAATGAATAATTTGCATCAAAACAATAATATAATTTGTCGACTTAGGATTTATTGCAAAGCTGCATGATAAACAACATTTTTGTCTTCCCATTCTGGGGTCAGTACAATATTTTTTTCTGTCTAACCTCTTTCTTTCTCTCTCTTTCTGTTGATTGTTTTCAACCATCACCATCACCAGTACAAACACCATCAACTGCCATACAAGCACCATTCAGACTTCTGACGCTACCACCATCAATACCTTTGACTTCATCGCCTTCCCCTCCACCACCATCACCACTGTTTTTCACATCGCTTGCTATCACCGACATCCCTGACTGACCACCACCACCATCATCACCGTCGCCTCCGCCTCTAGCACAACTACAGCTAATACTATTACTATTAACCTATTACCATCATAACCATCAATCTACTATTAACGCAGAGTTGATTGCGAAGTAGAATATGAAAAATAATGCTAATAATCCTTTCTACTTAAAGAGAATAACAATAATTATCTTACTTCGTAATGAAGGACAAGTGTCTCGAAGGTTGAACATAAAAACATCTGTCACGTGTATGTGGGCATGTGGGTGTTTGCGTGTGTGAGTGTGTGCGCGCGCGTATGTGTGTGGGGGGTATAACTATTTATGTATATATATAATACAAATAATAAATGAGTATATGCATATATACGTACATGTATGTACATACCTACATCTACCTGTATATATATATATATATATATATATATATATATATATATATATATATATATATATATATATATATATATATATAAGGGTATTGTAGCATTATTCTGTAGTAATGCCCTTATATAAATATAAACGAATAATTATATTCTTGGGAATAGAAATTTCCCTTATGAATTTTTTTACACACTAGCTTCCTGATAACATTCTTGTAAAAGATTTTATCCTATTTTGATATATCTACGTATATATATATATATATATATATATATATATATAGAGAGAGAGAGAGAGAGAGAGAGATAGATAGATAGATAGATAGATAGATGTAGAGTGACATATAGAGATCTAGGATCAGAGAAGAGAAAAGGAGATTGGTAGATTAGTAAGCCAAATTAACTGATAGCTTTTGGATATATAGAGTTGCACGACGGAATTACGTATGTATGTGTGTGTGCATGTGCGTGTGTGTGTGAGTGCATGTATGATATATGTATAAGCGTATGCACACACGCACAGACGCACAGATACAGAGACACACACGTACATATGCGCGCGTGTGCACATGCACACACACATACGCGGACATTTTATATTACGTTACTTTTATAATTCATTTTGTTCATCATGTACAAGAATGTGTGCATTTATCATTTATTTTCAATTTTAGAACAATTGAAGCATGTCTTTGACAATTCCGGAGCATATTGAACTTAAATTGGTGCGTGAATTTGTAATTTTGACCCAGTCTGCATGTATATATGCATGCATGTATGTATGTATGTATGTATTCATGCAGGTATGTATGTATGTGTGTATATATGCGAGTATGTGTGTGTATACATATACATATATGTATATATATATATATATATATATATATATATATATATATAATAATAATAATAATAATAATAATAATAAAAGGGTAAAAATCATTAATTATTTTACCAGACTAGAGGTCAGCGCGGAAATAAAAACCTTATCGGTAAATTTTACAAATATTTTATAATTATATACATAATTATAAGGGATTGGCTATAAGCCTCTCCACGCGTTGAAAAAATAGACGCCAAAAGACTATTACCACCTTAAAACCTCCGAGAATAACAGACAAGGAATAACAGACAAGGTTGTAGGCGAGCAAAAGGATGATAATGAATTAAACTTTTGGTTAACCAATCCCTTGTTATAATTATGTATATAATTATATATATATATATATATATATGTGTGTGTGTGTGTGTGTGTATGTATATATATATATATATATATATATATATATATATATATATATATATATATATATATATATATATATATATATATATATATATATATATATATATATATATATACATATAAATATATATATACATATAAGTATATATATATATATATATATATATATATATATATATATATAATATACATACATATATACAGTGTGTGTGTGTGTGTGTGTGTGTGTCTCCCGAGCCACTACACATTCTTTAATTTCTCTCCTTGTTTCTTTCTGTGTTCCTTTCTGTGGAAGAGCGTAGGCTCAAAACGTTAAAGACTTTTCCCTTCCTGAGCGTTAAACCAATGCATCTGTTTGTTGTCTACACCACCTGTCTTCGTCTTTTTTTTTTTGTGAATTCTCTTTATATTTATATAGTAGAACTATAGATTCGAAGTTATGATTTAAATAGTGTATTTGGGTCTGCCTACCTACGATTGTAAAGACTGCATGCGGCTGGCTCTGCAGAAGAAACCTTCATGGTTCAACGGAGATTAAAGCAGTTGCAACACTGTAATGTAGAGCGCGAAGAACAAGATGAGGCAAGTAAGGCATCTTGGTCATCCACTGCACCTGTCCCCATCTTCAATCGTCTTAACCTGGTCTTGCCACGTGATTGAAGATTGTTATGAACTAAGAAGTGAGACTTTTCTTTACTCACAACTTTTCTTTACTCACAACAAAATCATCGCTCAAGTCAGCATTCATCCCAAAGGACTCTTTAAATCTCCACGTAGGAGCCATTCCCCTGGGTAAATCATGATGTTTCGCATGTTGGCGGTCTCTTTGGAACAATCCACATAAATTCATTTCTTCTACCTCGTATTTTTTCCCCTTTTCAGAAATTATCACACTTTTGTATGCTTCTCTTCAAGTTCAATACAGATAAGTCCTAGTTCTATTACTGTATTTTTAGGTAGTCCTTCACTTCTTACAAAGTAGAGATGTACTGACTTTTGCTTACCTTCTTTACAGTTAGAAAAACTGATAATTCCTCTCCTTCCGATCTTCCGTTTCACGTATAAATGACTGACATTTACCTTTGCATGAAGCACTCCATGCATGAATAATGTTTTTCTCCTTTATTCTGTCTATTTCTTTCATCTCATTATTCCAACATTGTAAAATACGATGCCAACCACACACGTTTTAGTAGCATTTATCAAAACCTTTAGACTTGTATACAAGCTTAAATATTTGTTCCCATCTTCATTGGCTGGACTGGCAGAATTGTTAGAACATCGTAAAAATGCTAAATACCATGTGGTATTTCTTTTCGTTCTGAGATCAAATTCTGTTGGCATTAACTTTGCTTTTCATTCTTTCACATCAGTCGATTAAAGGCGTAGCTGGTACTTGCTCACTCCAAACTTAGTGGCTGTGTTACTAAACTAGAAAAGAATAATTTTATTTATGCAGAATCCTATATACATGTATGATGCGCGTGTGGATGAACAGAATTCTTTAACTCTTCATACATACTTAAGTATATGAGGAAAAGTATGTGTACTTGTGTGCGTGTGGATGATTTTTTAACAAATGCCATATCACCAAATAAGTTATATATGTAAGTAGAATATATTTCAAAACTTAAGATGGACGAGCTTATAAGTGTGAATAATTTTCATCGCATTTCGCCATAACAGTCTAGTATCCAGTGGGTACCTCACTCAAGTATCAGTTTTTGCCACTTATTATTATCATTGCCATCATATTATTATTATAATTATAATTATTATTATTATTATTATTGCTGATGTTGTTATTATTATTATCATTATTATTTTATGTGTGTATATATATATATATATAATATAGATATATGTATACGTTTGTATGTACGTATGTACACACACAAACACACATACATGTGCTTATATTGCTTCTTTAATACTACTTGTTTCATTTCTATTATTATGTGTTAGTAATATTTTTTGATATAACTTTTGAGATAACTTTTTGCAGTATAAACGAGAAAAAGAAAATACAAGAAACGCCCGATAAACTATAGTTTCGTTGTGAACGACAAGAAGCAAATTATATACTCTTAAAACTGCTTCTATCGTTTCATATAGCTTTGAGTTCCTAGTATGCATAATTTCAATAAATACACACCTATCGAAAATATACATATATGCTTATGTGTATTGCTTTCCTTGACATTTTATGATAATAATATGTTTGCGCATACATACATACATACATACATACATACATACATACATACATACGTACGTACATAAGTACGTACGTACGTATGTATGTATAAATAAACGCCTGAAGCGAAAATTGTTTTTGTTCTGTCACAACCAACATCACCACAATCCCGACACAAGCCAACACCAACACCACCGACCCGAACCCCCTTACCGATACCAAATCGCAGGTCAACAACACCAGACCCTTAATCACAGACCTCACTGAATCTCTAACCGTGATGCCCCCGCTGACCCCCAGCACAAGAGGCACTGACCACGCCATTCTCCATAAATTTCCTATCTACCACCCTGACACCACATTACACCCACCCCTACCAATCACCAATTAGACAGCAAACTATCTAGGCTGAAACAGTCCCTCTTCAACATCCTGAACAAATGAGGCAATTCTTTTCCTGCAACTTTTCTAGGACAAAAATCATGACATTAAAAAAGAACTCAAGTTGTGAAATCTGGTCTACCTTCTCTCTGACAAAGACAGAATTTTTACGTCGTCAACCAGGTCACATATAACAATTTAGACTTCCAACAACTTAACAACAATGATATCTACGCTAAAGTCACTGGAGTCACTGCGACAGTGCTGGAGAACCTGATCACCAACATCTGCAACCAATGTAAACTCCCAGTGAGCATCAAAAGGGATCTCACCTCACACGACAGTCAGATGCCTTCATTTTATCACCTTATCAAGGCGCACAGGCAAGAACCTGACCTCCACACCAGACCCATAGTCTTCGTCATTCATAAGCCATTTTACAAAGCCTTGTGGCCCATATTTAGAATCCGGCGAGACCTACTGTCGACTTTCCCAGATCATGTCAACAACCCAGACGCAGTAAATCTTCAAATCAAATAAGTTATACTAATCCACTGCCTCAACCCCAAAATCAATAGTCAATCGGTGACGGGTCGGTGGGTCCTATGAATGCATCACGGTGACTACGATCACAATCCTAACACACACAACCAACACCATTTTGCACCACTACCACCATCACAACCACGGGAAAATTTTTCCACAGCGACCACGACCTACAGTTGGAGAGTTGCCTGCACCAACAGTTGGAGAGTTGCTGCTGCTGTTGCTAATCTAAACGCCGAGCAATCTGAAATAATCCTTTCGACCATAGGCACAAGGCCTGAAATTTGGAGTGGGGGGTATAGTTGATGACATCGATCCCAGTACTCAACTGGTATTTAATTTATCGATCTCGAAATGATGAAAGGCAAAGTCGTCCTCGGCGGAACTTGAACTCAGAAAGTTGAGTCTTAATATGTTTTCAACGGTGTAGAATTTACAACGTAATTATTCTTTTTCATTCCAGGTGCCATTATATTAAACATTTGCGAAGTGTAACCATGCCATACACAAAAAAAAACCAGCAGAACTATTAGATTTTCAAAAAGGTCGTATTGTTGGGCAATCTGAGGCTGGTCTTAGCCAGCGAAAAATTGCAGAAAATCTTCAAATTCCTCTTGTAACTGTTAATAGAATTATAGTGCAATTCAAAAGCCAAGGAAAAGAATCAAAAGCCAAGGAAAAGAATCAAAAGCCAAGGAAAAGAATCAACTTTCTTGGCCGACCTGGGCCCTCGGAAAGGAAGCTTTGCTGTTTGAAGAGAATTGTGGAAAACAAACCCCGTTCGAAGGCTTCTGATATTGCAAAACAGCTAGAAGTTAGTCATGGAACGTGTGTTAGATATCTGCATAAGCTTGGGTATTATGGACGAGCAGCTAGAAGAAAACCTCTCCTTCAACCAGTTAATATCATGAAAAGAAAGAAATTGGTTAAGGAGATGTCAGAAAAATCCAGTTCATTTTGGGATTGAGTGATTTTCTCAGATGAATCCAGGTTTGCATTATTATCAGGCAGTGGACGTGTATGGGTCTGAAGGCTCCCCAATCAAGAATTTGATTTGAAACGACTCCACCCAACTGTGAAACATGGCGGTATCTCTGTAATGGTATGGGAGCTGTCACCAGCAATGGTCGTTCTGAGCTGATCGAATGTGTTGGAACCATAAACTCTAAAAAAATACATCGAAAAACTTAAGCAAGGACTGCTTCCGATGTATTCACACGATGAGTTTTTATTCGTGGAAGCCATCTCCATGTCACACAGCGAAAAGGAATCAACAATGGCTGACTGAAAATGGGATCAAAAAGCTTCCTTGGCTGAGCCAATCTCCTGACATGAACCCAACTGAAAATCACTAGTTAGAGCTATACGAAAAACTTGACAGAAACCTAAATCTCAAGATGGATTGTTTCGATTGTTTCGTGAAAAATGGGCAGAAATACCACAAGAGATAATCACAAAGCTCATCAGTTCAATGCCAAAAAGAGTTTCTGAATTAAAAACTGCAAATGGAATGTCAACTAAAATCTAAAGTATGTAGTCCTACCTATCGATTACATTTCAATTGTATATACATACATACATACATACAAATATACATACATACATACATACATACATGCATACATACATACATATATATACATACATATATGCATATATAATTAACATAATATGGTAAAAATTCGATATTAATTAATATCAATTTAATACCAGGAAACTAGCACATTAAAAGAATCAGATGGTTCTTGAAAAAATGTTATTCGAGATCCTAAAAAGATTATAGTACTGGTCAATCTTATATACACAAGTACTATATGCATATATATATATATATATATATATATATATATATATATATATATATATATATATATATATATATATATATATATATATATACATACATATATATATATATATGCATATATATATATATATATATATATATATATATATATATATATATATATATATATATATATATATATATATATATATATACATATATATATATATATATATATATATATATATATATATATATATATATATATATATATATATATATATATACATACATATATATATATATATGCATATATATATATATATATATATATATATATATATATATATATATATATACATATATATATATATATATATATATATATATATATATATATATATATATATATATATATAAATATATATATGTATATATATATATATTGTTGTACTTGAGGATGGTCATATTGCCAGTTTAGCCAATAAAAACACACGCACTGTATATTTGGTGTTAATTTGCTTCAGCTTTATATTACAATAATCTTACATATACATATACATACAAACATACAAAAGATATATATATAGGTACGTACATACACTGTGTATATATATCTATATATCTATATATCTATATATATATATATATATATATATATATATAAATGCATATATATACATACATACATACATACATATATATATATATATATATATATATATATATATATATATATATATATATATATATATATATATATATATATATATATATATATATATATATATATATATATATATATATATATATATATATATATATATATATATATGTATATATATATATATATATATATATATATATAGGTATATCTTAGGTATATCTTAGCTACATCTTAAGTACATTTCATTGACAAGAGTCGAAAAAACTCGAAACAGTGATGTCTGAGATTCCCGAAAGATGGTGACACTGAAAAAACTTGGTGTTTTCACACCTTTTCACCATAAGAGAGATTTTTCTCCACGGTAACTGCCATGTTTTTGTCTTTACCAGTTGAAATATGTGACAAACATATTTCAACAAACTAAACATCTATCTATCTATCTATCTATCTATCTATCTATCTATCTATCTATCTATCTATCTATCTATCTCCATACATACACACACACACACACACACACACACACACACACACACACACACACTAGCAATGCATCCCGGCGTTGCCTGGGTTTTATGACCTTCAGCCACATTGTATTGTTTGTTTCTTTTTTATGGGCAGAATCGGCACACGAGGAGTGTAAAGCAAGTAATTCTTCTCTATAAACATGCTTTCGGTCATTTTGTGATGAACATCGCTTGACAACCGATGCTGGTGTGTTTACGTCCCCGTAACTTAACGGTTTGGCAAAAGAGACCGATAGAATAAGTATTAGGCTTACAACGAATAAGTCCTGGGGTCGATTTGCTCGACTAAAGGCGGTGCTCCAGCATGGCCGCAGTCAAATGACAGAAACAAGTAAAAGAGTAATAAATGAGTATATATATAACTACCTTTGTTTAGCCAGCCGCCATGATTTAACAGCTAGCTCCAAAAGTTTTCTCATTCTGTTTATTTCTTCATGTTCTTTTCTGTAGGCTCGAAACGTAAAAGACTTTCACACCTTCCCGAGTATTAAACTAATACACACGTTTGTTGTTTATACACTTGTCTTCGTCTTTTGTTTGTCTGTAAATTTCAACCATATATATATATATATATATATATATATATATATATACATATAAGGGCAGGACTACTGTAAAGATATATATACATATACATCCGTTATATATACATGTATATATATATATACGTACATACATGCATATTAAATCCGTTATGTGTGTGTGCATGCTCGTGAGTGTGTGTACATGTGTCTATACGCGCGCGTGCCCGTGTGTGTATGTGCGCATGCGTGTTTGTTATATGAAGTAGGAGTACTAAATTAAAGTTCTCATCTTTGCATTATGCTTAATGTAAATACACCGTTGAAAGGAAATTTCACCGCGGTATTCGTCGTGGAAAAACATCTCTTATGGATGCACTCAATTAAAAAACACAATATACATCAAGAGATGAAACTCGTCCCAGCAGCGACTAATGAGGACACCAGATGCACTCCTGCTGCATTGGGCAGATTTTTCTGGGTGGTCTACCTTCACACTTGCACCAGTCTTTTTGAGCTAAGTTGATAGTTGAGGGCTGATACTTTCAAATGCGCCAATTACTATTGGCATCACATCTACTCTCCTCATTGACCACAACCTTCTTATTTCCCTACTTCAAATCGTCGTAGTTGTTCAGTTTTTCATCTTTCTCCTTGATTTTGTTGTCACCGAGACGTGCTATGTCGATTATGATGCATGTTCTTTCTTTTTTATTCACCACAACAATGTCAGGTTTCCGATGTCTGGTCAAGTGATCGTACTGTATCATTGCATCCCACAGGATTTTGCAATTTTCATTCTCGGTGGTTCCTTCTGGAGTTTGGTCATACCACGTCTTTGCTCTTTGTAGTCTGTGATTTTCCACAGAGCTCCCATTCTTGCCACATTGTCATGTCTTTTATGTTATCGCGTTGTGCCAATTTCGGGCATTCGCTAACGAGCTGCCATACCGTTTGAACCCTCTCATCACACATTCTGCGTTTGTTGCTGTCGGTTGTGACAGTGGGGTACAAATATATGAAGCCTAATAAACTCATCATGACTACTTGTGTGATAAGAGTACACCAGGCACATGCATCACAACAATATGTGCGCAACATGGTAACGTCCGTCCTTACTTTTTAAGTTCAAATTCGATTATAATTATTATTATTATTATTATTATTATTATTATTATCATCATCATCATCATTATTATTTGTTATAAAGCGGTCTTCTGCCACTGTCGTATCTGTCTTTGTACGACGGAAGGCGTCGACAGAATGTTCCTATTGGGATGTGTGCGACCCCCAGTCATACAGTGTTATTATCCTCAAAAGGTTGGATCGTTATAACGTCCAATCAGTATCATAGTATATTTACTATATCAACACAGACACCACTATCAACACAGTCTACACGTATTCTGCTACTCTACATACTCTTCTCTCTTTATTTGGGCACTAAGACCACTACATAGAGGAGGACATTACAAGGACAGACAATACAATACAAAACGTGGGGTACATAGAATGAATGATGAATAAAATGGTTTACTTACAATGAAATGATGAAATGGCTTACGAGTCCCCCAAAACTCGCAGTTTCATTTAACAGTTCTCTTATACAGTTTATGATCATTATTATTATCCAATAATTATAAGTGGCATCAACTCCTCTGTCGTTACTACATTTGGCAGGGTGTCGTATCTCACATATAACTCACTTGCTGTAAAATCAATCGGGTGTATTTGTTGCAGTTTTTTCATTACGTGTGCTTCCACCAATATAGCTTTCACTTGTTCATCAAACATTTCAGGGTCCAGTTTAACCCTTACTAATCCCTTTATTCTTGCAATCGTCTTCTCTAACTCTAAATCCTTGTTGTAATAAACCACTGTTCAGATATTTTTATATTCTAATTTTCCAGCTATATTTCCATTTACTTTTGGTTGAAACTGCTTGTCTGCTACTTTGTTCTGCCACTCTAACCGTTTCAACTGTCTTTTTAATTCTCTTTCATGCTCTGTTTCTTGGTTTCGATTCCCAGCTTCATCTATTACGGTTTCATTTCCTTCTCAGTCTTTTTTTATTCCTTTCTTTTTTTTTTTGAGTTCTTTGGCGGTGATTCAGTCCGCATACGCTTTCTATCTGTTTCTTCAACATTTTTTTCACGCTCCTCGATCTCTTCTTCCATCTGTTTTTACTCTTCCTCCTCTTGCTCACCTTCTACCACCTCTTCTTCACAGACCTCTGTCTCTTTCGCCTGTACCTCTCTGTAGGAGGACACCGCCTGCATGTGTCCCCTACTTCCACATTTATAGCATACGGGTGGCCTCCCCTCCAGCACGATCCTCAGTCGGGTGTCATCGGGGAGCACCAACTCCTCCGCGATGTTGTGCAAGTCTGGCAGAATTATATGGGCTAAAATTTCTAACCCCAAACCCCACCAGTTGATCTCCTTTGACCTCTCCACCTTCACTATCTCCACATCTTCTTTGCAATTGTAGATTACAGCTGCTACCAGCCATTCTAAATCTATTTCCGGGGTATTCTCCCAATTCTTATTCTTGCGGCTCTTCTACCGCAATACACTGGCAAAAGAGCCCACTTCTCCGTTCTCAGAGGTACCGTAGAGTACCTCTTTGCGTCTGCCTCGCTTTTAAAATACATCTTCACTGTTCCATATTTTTTGTCCTCTCGAGTAGAAAACTATTTCTTCCATAATTCCGCTTAAACAATTCTCAATCACTTCAGCCTCCGCTATATCAATTTTCTTTGATGTTAAGTTTAATGCTTTGTACGTTATAATTCTTTTTTCAGCGTTTTCTATAACTTCTTTGGGTTGACTAACCCACTAGCAGTCTCCCTCCTTCAACAATTTAAAATGTCTTTTTAATTTTTCCATTTCGACTTTCACTTCTTTCATCTCCATATCGTCAGCCGACCGGCACTTGCCAGCCGCAGCTGCGTAACTAGTAGTCTGCATTACAAACTATTTCACAAATTTTCAACAATTTCCAACAATAATTTGTACAACAATAACAATCAACTCACGTTATCTCCGTTCTCCAACACAAAATCACAACACGAACTCTTTTCTACTCTACGTACTCTCTTGATACCGGCCGACGTCACCTTACTTATAGTGACTGGTTCATTCCACTCGTCACGTGGGAGGGGGTGTACCATTATTACTATGTCCCTACATTATTATCATCATCATCATCATCATCATCATCATCATCGTTATTATTATTATTATTATTATTATTATTGTTATTATTATTATTAAGGCGGTGTGCTGGCAGAATCGTTAGCACGCCGGACAAAATGTTCAATGACATTTCGTCCGTCTTTACATTGTGTGTTCAAATTCCGCGGAGGTCGACTTTGCCTTTCATGCTTTAGGGGTCATTAAAATAAGTAGCAGCTGAGCACTGGAGTCGATGTAATTGACTTACCCCTCCCCCGAACTTTCTGGCCTTGTGCAAAAATTTGAAACCATCATTGTTTTTCTTGTAGGTAAGACGGCGAGGTGGCAGAATCGTTAGCATGCCAGGCAAATTGCCTAGTACCAGTGATGTACTAGGGTTGATGGCAGCGATTAATACTCTCTCCTCAACATCTACCAGCCTCATGCCTAAATTAGCATGGGTTCTGAGTTCAAATTATGCCGAGGTTGACTTCGCTTTTCATCATTTCGAGGTCGATAAAACAAGTGTCAGTTGAACACTGGCGTTGATGTGATAGACTTACCCCACCTCACCCAGACTTGCTGGTCTTGTGCAAAAATTTGAAACCATTGTTCATGTTGTTGTTGTTGTTGTTGTTCATGATGATGATGATGTCATCTGAAAAGCTGACAATGAATCGCTAAGAGAAATTAAGAAACTATTTAAATATAAAGACCAAGGAAGAGAATGAGCGAGAATATGAAGATAGAAAACAGAAACAATCTACATAATAATAAACGTCTAGGGAATAATTCGAAGACGCAGACGAATATATAACAAAAGCACCGTATGTAACACAACATACAGAAAACAGCACAACTTAACGCTGTAAACACATAGAATATTTTCAATATAATAGAAAATACAGAAACAAAACAAAGGACTTGCGCATAGACAAAGTTTACAGCTGCGTTCATTGTGTAGCGAAAGTATGCAATAAAAATAAATATACAGAAGTAAAGCTGGGAAACGTGGCAGTCATGATCGTAAGATAATGGATTCGATTCCTAGACAGAGTGATGCGTTATGTTCTTGATAAACACTTCATTTCATGTTGTTGCTCTCCACAGAGCTGGCAGAAAATAAGCAATCCAGAGGATGTTTTGTGCGTCACAAAATCAGGAGAACCGGCTTTATGAGCCTATGGCTCGGGAAGAACCTGTGATTTTTTTGTTGATACTGAAGTAATAATTCTACTTACGGCTGCTAATTTAGGCATGAGGCTGATAGATGTTGAAGAGACAGTATTAATCGCTGCCATCAACCCTAGTACACCACTGGTACTTTATATTATTGAATCCGGAGGATTGAGGAACAGGGTTCACCTTAGCGAGATCAGAACATAAAGAGCCAGAGGAAACACCATGAAGCATTTATTCCGCTGCGCTAAGGTTCTCATTACAAGGGCTTAAAGACTATGAGAATAATACAAAGGAAAGGGTACAGTACAACTAAGTTAACATAAGATCGTGTAAATTTTAACAACAAACGAGAAAACTCAACAAATAAAAGTCACAAGTAAGGAAACCGTGAGCTAATTATACTAACTCAACACAACCTAGATCACTCTGATCAACAAGGACAAGTGCTGTCTTCCATTCAGCAATTCTGAGAAGAAATCTACTTGAGGGCTATCGGACCAGAATAGTAGAAGATGGAAAAGACTGGTAACCAACACGAAAGGTAGAAAGGCCCCAAGGAACAGCAGCGGCAGTTTAATGACTACCACCTGTCACAAATCCAAGATTAGAAGAAATAGCCTCGTCTTCGGCGTCAGAAGCCGGCAATCAGGTAAAGTAATCAGAAGCCTAGTGCTCTCCTATTCCATCAAGAAGCTACAACCAGAAGTAAACACTATGTCATTGCAAGTCAAAGGAGAGGAAACGGACGTGAGTAAAGGCTGGCAAACAAACACCCAAATAAGAATGAGCTCAAGCAAAAAATGCCTGAGTGGGAGGGCGAGAGAGAGAGAGAGAGAGAGAGAGAGAGAGAGAGAGAGAGAGAGAGAGAGAGAGAGAGAAAGAGAGCCCATGGAATTCAAATAATGAAGTGGATGTTGAACATACTGAAGCAAGAAAGAAGGAATATTGTGAAAACTTGAATAATAAACTGTGTGTGAAAACCACATTAGTAATCCATCGTCTTTCTTGTTGGTTCTTCCCTTGGCAAGACTTCTTTTAACGGGTTTCAAGAATTTGGATTATTACTTCATTACTCAATAAAATTTGTTACTTTTCTAGTTATATCTCAGCAAACTTTACTTGGAAAGCCCACTGTGGCATTCTCCATATCAAAGAAAGTTTTGTCATGTTCCCTTTTTGTAAACATTTATTTTCCGGATCTTGTTGACATACGCAGAATAACAATGGCGCCTACTTCAACAACATATATTAAATGCACAAATATGCATAACCCAATAAAAGAAAATAAGATTTCTATGACCATTATTAATACGGTGAACAAAACGAGTGAGACAACTTTACTAAGTTAACAACAGCAACAACGACGACCACTACGGTGATAATATTCCCATACAGACGAACCACACGAAAATATAAACAAAAATATTTTTAAGAACGGCTGTTTTGCCTTTAGGTGGGTGTCTTTATTTGTTTACCAAAGATTTAACTTATCCTCCATCTGGTATTACACTTCACTTTCTTCTATTATTATTTTTTATATATGTACATCTTCACGGTTCTTTGTAACCACGCTGAGTGATGTATTGCATTATACGTTGAGGCGTTAAGGATCTTGTAACTAATAGAAAAATAGAAATTTGTATTGCTATCTGGCTTATTATCGTTGTAATTGTTGTTACCTTGACTCAAATTACATTCATGCATCAATCGCAAATAGATGCAGTTTTTATTTGTTAATCCTTTTCTTTTTTAATCCTTTCCTTCAAACACTCATACGTCAAAATTGATGGGAGTGACCATTATTATTATTATCATTATTATTATTATTATTATTATTATTATTATTATTATTATTATTATTATTATTATTATTAAAAACATTTGCCGCAAAAAGGGATTTAAACAAGAACAGCAGCAACCGCTGTAGTAACAAACCAACAATAGTACAAGAAGAACAAAGGAAACAGAAAAAAATTCAAAGTACAATAAAAATGGTAAAAGAAAAAAAGATTATATCGACAAGACCAACAACAAAATGTTTGAGTATGCCAGCGAAGAAATTTTAAAACATGGAACGAAAAGAAGAGACAGCGACATCTTCAGCAACAGCAGCAACAAGAAAACAGAAAACAGCAATAACGGACATAATAACGACGAAAGGTTTAAAGAAATAAAATCAACAACATTCATGAAATCAGCAATAACACAAGGAAAGGTAACTGGTTGGCAAGAGCCACCAACACGTAGAATGAGAAAACTAGCTTCTGCTGAAAAAGTAACATACAAGACAAGTCAAACATCATTTGGATAGTCCTGGAGTGATAGTGCTTCCAGAAGTCAAGCTGGAAACTGATGTTATTTATTAGTTGGAAAGCTATGAAACTACAATTGCATTGACACTTACCATCTCATGACTTCCTATAAAGATATAAAATGAAATGACACCAATATCAATATCATTATTACCACCAAAGCGGTGAGCTGGCAGAATCATCAGCGTGCCGGACAAAATGCTTAACGGCATTTACATTCTGAGTTCAAATTCCGCTAAGATTAACTTTATCTTTCGTCCATTCGGGTCGATGAAATAAGTAACAGTTGAGCACTAGGGGTCGATGTGATCGACTAATTCCCTCCCATCAAATGTCAGCCCTTGTACCTAGAGTAATAAGCATTATCACCACCGACAACAAAGTCAGCATGAATGATATCAACAAAAACAAAACCAACAGAAAAAAAATAATAAACTGATCTGATGCAATCTTTCCTGTCGTTCTCATGTTTCCAATGAGTACCTACGACAAATAACATTTTAAAAACAACATGAGATTCGTCTGAAGTTACCATTGATTTTGATTTCCTCAAACAACGCATCTAATGACGAAATTAAATTAGAACACTTTGCCACTTTGATCAAACCGAAAATTTGGCAGAAGAAAAGAACGTGATGCCTGTAAGATGATAAACGACAACATTAACATCAACAACAGCAACATCAGAAACAATAGCAACTAAAAAGAAACAAAAAAAACAATAACAACAATAATAAATACTCCTTAACTTTTCTGTTGCTTGCAAAACAGCAGGGGAGTTTTTTGAAAGAAGGTTACAAAAAAGGATATATTACCAAAACCGAAACAACGTAGAAATAGTTTAGTGCCGGAGGGAAACACTCCACTTAAAATCTGCGATCGACAGACTCCTTGTGAATAAAACATCAAGGATTAACAGAATTATGAAGGAGAAATTACCAATAGATGTGAAACCGTCTAAAAACCCCATGACACAAAATACTGGATGGGATCTTAAGGGAGCGCAAAACGTACAACTTCATCATCAACTAGAGCAACGTTAACCACTGGGCCATTGCGCCTCCTCTTATGAGGTATAAAGATATAAAACAAAATGATACCAATGTCAATATCATTATTACCACCAAAGCGATGAGCTGACAATAATTTTGACTGCCCATTTTGGTTTACCGCGTGATGGTCGAGTTCATTTGTTTTACTTGGACCGTCCACAGCTTTAACGTAATGGACTGACCTATTCGTCAGTTATAAAATGGGAAGTCCTGGCTCGTTAGGCCCCCAGGGAGGAGAGTTTTTCTACAAGCGACCTGGGACCTTGAGCTGAGTTAAGTTTGTATTTGAGTATAATTGTAAATCGCTTTGTTGATGCTTGTTCAAGGTATTTCGTACCTACTGTTAATTACCGAATTGTTGAATTGTTATTTTTGCTTAATTGTTGTCTTCCCCATTTATGAGTGAAGTTGTAACAAACGAAAAAATGGAGACTCAACCAGTCGGTAGCTATGCTGCAGCAAACGGAAAGGGTTTAACTGCAGATGTACTACAAGTGAGAGAAATGAAATTTGAGGAGAAAAGATTGAAGGAGTTTAACGAACTCATCGCAAAGGAAGGTACCGGCCTGAGGTTGACCCCGCCTAAAGAAGTGACAGAGAAGACTATGAAAAGGACGGTAGTCTATAGAACACTGTCTACAGCAACTAAAAAGGTAGATATAGCTACGGTGGACATAAAGGATCTCACGACATTCTATACTAGAGGAAAGAAGTATGGCACAGTGGATGTTTGGTTTGCGATTGAACAGGAGGCGATAAAGTACTCCACTGTGCCGTTGAGGTCGTCAGAATGGGAACTACTGCCAACCTACTGTGGAAAACGTGCGGCAGAGTTAGGATTGGCAGAGTGACCCCAGATATCGCAGAGGTGTGGCTGGTGGCAGCCATCATCTTCAATACGGAGGAAGAAACAAGAATTCTCAAGGTTACAAGAACAACAGAGGTAAACTAGAAGGAAGACGGCCTTGAGGTGACGGTCCCAATCAGTTTACCGGATTTTCATAAAATCACAGAAGAGATTATATTGACCGAGGATGTAAAACTGAGAGTGGTAGTGGAAGGAAGACCTCCCATCTGCTACCACTGCGGAGTACGGGGGACACATGAAAACGAGGTGTTCCAAGAAACACGAAGAGGAAGTACAGCAAGAACAGCAGGAAGAGGAAGAAGAACAAAAAGTTGAAGCACAAATGCAAGTAGGCGGAAAGAATACAGAAAATGTGGGAGAAAAGCATACAGTAGGAAAAAGAAAGAAGACGAGAGAAGAAAGCGTGAGTTCGCCACCCAAGAATCCGCTGAAAAAAAAGAACTGATCGGGAATGGGGATAGAACTCCTCATCCAAACCAGTCAAAACATGTGAATGCCATCCCAGATCAGATATCTCCATTATGAAAGAAATGGCAAAGGTGACATATGCCTTTCAGGCAGACTTAAGAGCCTTCTGCCCGACATTGAAGGAGAAAGAGAAGGTACCCGCTCTCCTCCCAGCACCAAAGAATCTACCAAAAACATCTACCAAACCCCAAAAAGCAATGACAACGTCATCTGCAACACGAGCTACATCAACAGAAACAACAGATAATCCAACAACAGCCACTGCAACACCAATCCCCACCATAGCAACAACGGATTCCCCCAGTCATCACTCAACTCCAACACATGACCAGCCATTTCCCGGTTCCAAATAGTCAGACATGACATGCAGTGAGTCTGATCAGGAAAAAACAGCTAGCATTACAAACGAAAAATGGTGATAAACACAAAATCAGAAACTTCACAAATTGCATAAAAATACACAGACATCACATAAACAGATTTTATAACGTCCACAATCCCAATACCTACACATATACAAATCATTCGAACAACACAAGACACAAGCTTACACCTAAAATCTAATGAGTGATTTTCGAAAGAGCATCACCAAGTGAATACCTGGCTATCTGCTGGTGGAAAAACCGCAATCAATCCGATCTTTACCAGACCACGACTGTCTCGCGTTACTCTATACCAATCAGACATATACAGTATTTCAAATCATCGCCATCATCAATATTAATATTATCAGTAGTAGTAGTATGAACTAGTTGTAGTTGTTGTGGGAGTTATATCGGTGACACTAGAAGCAGCTGCAGCAACAATAGTAAAAGTCATCGTTGCTTCTGTCGTCATTATCGTCGGGTTAATCATTATATTTGATTTTATCATTACTGTACATTATTTGACATAGTTGGGGACGTTTAACATGTGAGAACGGAGAGAACACCGTGGATGTTTAATATGTGAGAACGATAAAACATTTATCCGAGATCTATCCAAAAACATCGGGAATAAAAATAACAAATGAAACGTAAAAATAACTGACAAAGTGTTAGACTATACCCGAAAAAGTAATACTCATCAAAATTTTTCTATTTTCCGAATGAAATGATGTATTAAAACTGCGTACTCTCTCCATCATTCGCACAACACATGTAAGCATGCTCGCCACATTACGGTTCAAATCAACAACAGACCATTTCTGTCCCTAAACATCATACACAAAAAAGTAAAAGTTAAATTAAATAATACCTGTATTATTCAGTCCAATAACAAACGGGAAGTGTGTACTTCACACAAATAAAACCAAAAAAGCATAAATGGATAAGAGAGGAATAAATTTCTATCAAAGAAACTTATCTTACAGCAGTGCTCTACCCACAGAATAAAAATAGAACAGCATATACATATAAGATCTGGAAGAAAAATAACCCAAATATGAATATATTGATGAACCATAACAAACTAGTCAAAATAAGGAGATACATTCCAAAAACAAAAAAGATATCAGACATTGAAATAGAGCACTTTAAAGGAAAAATACATCGTGAAAATGCAAATAGTGCCCATAGATCAACAACCTAACAGTAACATAAGTGCTGAGGTTGAAAAACACGAAGATAGACGTAACATGTACAACGAAAACGAAGTAACGAAACGCAACAAACCGAAACCCTAGGAATACATAATGATAATCAAAATGCACGAAACCAGAACACCACAGGCAAAAATATAAACGGGAAGGAATGTGGAACAAAACTAAAAACTGAAAACAATGAAGGCGGAAACCGTGATTAGGATTCTTTAAAATGAGTATAATCAAGGAATTAAAGACCACAGAACTCAATACGGAATACCGACTGTACCTGCCAAACATTCAAGTTGATAACAAAACAGCAACAATAATAGAAAGCATAAACCTGGTCGTCACAGAACTATTCACAACAGAAACAAATAACGACAATATGACCAGGCTAAATGATATAATATATGCAGCAACCTCTGTGACTACAAAAAATAACTGGCTGCTCCCTCAAACCCATCCAAATAGGTGTATTACCCCCACTCACCTAAAAAAAAAAAACCGCTATGGAAAAATTATATCCAGAAAAAAATAGAAAATAAAAGAATCTGTCAATCCTTAATGAAATTAGTAGTGCAAACAACACTACTAAGCAACATGAAATAAAGAAAAATACTGCAGAAATAAAAATTTACAGAACAAGGTATACCTGAGGTAAAAGAACAGCTGAAGTAAGATATCCTCGCCAAAGTACAGAAAATCCGTCGGTATGAAGAAACGCCAACGATTCTTTGAACAAAACAGCTAGCTCAACTCTAATGCAAAACGATTTTATCAAGAACTTGGTAAAAATGAAGTAGAGATTAGGGCAGCACTAATAGCAGAAGGCGTGAAAGAATTTTGGAACGAAATATGATCGGCGAAGGAACAACTCCAGGAAATATCTATTAAAATACCAAACAGCACCTGAACAACTCTGGACCCCTATAACAAGGGTAGAGGCCAGTTAGGTACTGCAGAAACTAAGAAGCTGGAAGGCACCCAGGGCACAAAATCCCCACTTTCTGGATAAAATATTTAACAGGAATACATAAGGCGCTGGCCGAAAAAATCAATAAGATACTGTCAGAGCCAGAGAAAATACCTGAATGGCTCACAGAAGGGAAAACCATCATGATTCCCAAACCCACTGAAACGACAAATGCACAAAACTACAGACCCATAACATATCTCCATACCACTTACAAAGTTTTAACTGCAATAATATCGCAGAAACTGGGCAGACCTTTAGAAGAAATCAATTTGTCCCCAGGAGAGCAGAAGGGATGCTGCAAGGGCTCATATGGCTGTAAAGATCAGTGATTGATCAAGAAAGCCATAACTGAAAATAACCGAAGGAAAAAGAAGGGTCTAAGCATGATTTGGATCGATTATCGCAAGGCTTTTGACAGTATTCCCCACACATGGATCCTGGAAACACGCTCGCACCAACAATAATAAAATATATAAAACATGTCATGTAAACAGTGCTGCAGCTCCAGGCAAAAGAGAGAATCATGGAAACTAAATCTGTCCACATTAGAAGAGGGATATTCCAAGAAGATTCGCTCTCTCCACTCCTTTTTTGCTTGGTACTGACACCTTTAACTGACACGCTAAACAGAATTGGATATGGATATGATAAAACTGCTACTGAAAGACAGCCATTTCTTGTCTGCAGATGATCTAAAACTGTATGCTAGAAATGATAAACAACTGGAAACATTACCACGAACAATGTATGAATTTAATAAAGAAATAAACATGAAATTCGGATAAGAAAAATGTACCTGAGCAACATTGAAAAGAGGAAAACCAGTTAAAAGTAACAATATCACACCAGATAAAGAAAATGAGATAAGATAATTAGTCAAAATCCAGACATACAAATACTTAAGAATCAATGAACTAAATACGGTACCACACACACGCAAATGAGAGAAGATAAGGAAGGAATATAATAGACAAGTTAGATTAATACTTAAAACAGACTCAATGCAAAAAAAAAAAAAAAAAAACAGAAAGAAAATTCAAGATAAAAGGTATCAATACTCTAACAATCCCAGTTGTAAGTTAACAGTTACAATATTCTTAATTGGATACTAAATGAACTAACTAAACTAGACAAGAAACAAAAAAAAGAATGATGGGATTTAGAATACACCATCCTAAACCTGATACAGAGAGGTTATATATACAACGAATTGCAGGTGGTAGAGACCTTATACAACTAGAAAACTACTATAAAATAACTACTATAGGATTACAGAAATAACTCAGAACCAAGGAAAACTGGAAAAATTACCACAAAACATGAGAAAAACAAAAATAATGTGAGCCGAAAACTACAGGAAAGAGATGATAGTTTAGAAAATTACTAGTTTTAAAATCTCACAACGTGAGATATTCAGCAACAGTACTTTGTAGTAAAGATTGATTGCCAACATAACATGGCAGTCCTGGTTTACGACTAATGTTGCAGTAATTTTAGCTGCAGGAGACATAGTCTCCAGTTGGCTATATGACACGATCTGTGTCCTTATATTTTCGAACGAGAGAATCTAGCATTTTCACTTAATAAAGTCAAATAACCAAAGAATGAATCGCAAAATATATTTATGTATCTATGATGTATGCATGGGTGGATTGATGGAAAGATGTACTTATATATGTATGTATATTTATATGCATAAATATATTCATGTATATATAATAAATGAGTGTATAGAAACAAAACACGCGCGCGCGCACACATACACGTACACACGAACGCAAACGCGCGCACACACACACATACACGTATATATATATATGTGAGACAGTCGGTTTGGGGTTGAAAATGCACCTGCATTTTAAGACAAACTAGTTTAAAATGATTTTCTTCACAATAAACTATTTAAAATGACAATTCGTTTTCAGACTCATGTGCATTTGCAACTCCCAAACCAACTCTCGTCGGAATAAACCTCTTCCCCACGTTGGAATAAACCTCTTTTCTCCATATACATACACACCTGTCGTAATGTAAGAGTTGTAAAATATATTCTTTTCTACTCTACGCACAAGGCCCAAAATTTTGGAGTAAGGGGGCAGTCGATTAGATCGACCCCAGTACATAAGTGGTACTTAATCTATCAACTCCGAAAGGCAAAGTCGACCTCGGCGGAATTTGAACTCAGAACGTAGCGGCAGACGAAATACCGCAAAGCATTTCGCCCGGCGTGCTAACGTTTCTGCCAGTTCGCCGTACGTATGTGTGTGTGTGTGTGTGTGTGTGTGTGTGTGTGTGTGTGTGTGTGTGTGTATTCGTTTATGCATGAGTGCATGTATTTGTGTGAATACACATATATATGAGTGTGTATGTGTATGTAAGTGTATGTGTGTGTGTGTGTGTGTTTGTGTGTGCGCGAGCACGCGTGATACAAACGAAAATGAAATAGCTCATGGCATGTATTTGAACAAGGTGAACGATGTTACATTAAATGCCATGCAACGTAAATTCCCGATTTATTGAAATTATTCCCCCCACCCAAAGAATGAATGCTAGTTGCCTGCAGGCAATTAGGACCACTAATATATGTGCGTGCGTGCATGTATGTGTTTGTGCGTGTGTGCGCGTGCTCGTGTATTTGTATGTGTGCGTATGATATATATTTCATACGATATATATATATATATATATATATATATATATATATGTACACACACGTGTGTCTGTGTGTATGTTATAAGATGTGCGCCATTGTTCTGCCCCTTGCTTGATAAAATTTTCTGAAGGGCGCATTTATTCAAGAAGATAAGTTAGATGCCTTTTAAATATGTAAACATATTTACGTTTTTATTAAGTTAGATAAATGGCATTTTGTATTGATATTCAATGCATTCGGAATAAATATTTATGAGCTTGGGAGTAAGTACACACTACTAGTTTCTTGAATTGAGTTACTTGCTAGCTGAAAACTTTCCTTTCTTAACTTGAGCATCATATTGAATTTCATATTAAATTAATAACTAAGTAAAGTCATGCCGAGTTTGCCTATTTTTTGTGTGTACCAATATGCATACATAGATACATAGTGGAGGTGCAATGGCCCAGTGGTTAGGGCAGCGGACTCACGGTCATAGGATTGCGGTTTCGATTCCCAGACCGGACGTTGTGAGTGTTTCTTGAGCGAAAACACCTAAAGCTCCACGAGGCTCTGGCAGGGGATGGTGGCGAACCCTGCTGTACTCTTTCACCACAACTTTCTCTCACTCTTACTTCCTGTTTCTGTTGTGCCTGTAATTCAAAGGGTCAGCCTTGTCACACTGTGTCCCGCTGAATATCTCCGAGAACTATGTTAAGGGTACACGTGTCTGTGGTGTACTCAGCCACTTGCACGTTAATTTCACGAGCAGGCTGTTCCGTTGATCGGATCAACTGGAACCCTTGACGTCGTAAGCGACGGAGTGCCAACAACAATATAGATGCATATGTGCGCACGCACACACACACACACACACACACACATATATATATATATATATATATATATATATATATATATAGGGTGTTCAAGCTATATTTGACGATTTTTAGGTTTCTTTTTTACAGAAACGGCTGATGTATTGGTGAACAATCAATGGCATTGGAGAGCAAAAAGATTAGATCTCGTTGAGAAAAAATTAGTTGATATGGAGGACGGGATTAGTGGTTTCAAATTTTTGGCACAACGCCTGAAATTTTTGGGTTAGGTCGATTACATCACCTCAGTGCTCGACCGGTACTTATTTTACTGACCCTGAAAGGATGAAATCTATATTCGTCCTCGGTGGAATTTGAATACAGAATGTATAAACGGACGAAATACTGCTAAGCATTTTTCCGGAACCCTAACAATTCTCCTAGCTCACTGCCTTAAGCCATCTGAATATCAGGAAAGAGTTACCTTTATCATGATAATTTGCGCCGTTAGTAATTCGCGATGTTAGTATTATCATGCTAATACTAACATCATAATAGCTGTTCAATGCTCTGTTTACACTGTAAAGGCTGTAAGACATGACAAGGACAGCTGCAACAGAGACTAAGAAGCTGTGGACAGCAGGAAGGGTTATAGGTTTTTTGAGTGTGACATCATGCCGTCCCACACACTTGAATAGGGTCATCGGCTTAATTCAGAGATTATGTGTAGCTGCTGTGTAGAGGTTTGCTGCTAGATGGCCATATATGTAACAGTCGGGTTAGGTTCCTTGCCATTCCCCCGGAAAGAGTCAGCTATGTATTACTCTATGTGGGGTGCGATTAAAAAATACAACTGCTCTGTCTGCAAAACCAAGGCTGAAGTGGTGGCCTAGCTCATGGAGGTGTCCGAAGATCTTCCCAAGAGGACTACATCACCAAATTTGGAGAATAACACTGTTGTTAGTCTAAACAACAGCCACTAAGGCTTTCTGTACTGACCGCTGGCTCTCGAACTTTTTACACATCGGAGAAAAGGTGAGACGCCATTCTATGGACTGAACCTCCGTTTCCAGATGATAAAGATACGCCCACGTTCCGTCCCCAGTCACTAATTTAGAAAAAAAGAACGTGTTTTCATTGGCTTCAAATGATTCCAGAAGAACGGAGGAGAAATTCACTCTTCTCTCTTACAAATTTTATGTCAACTGCTGCGGTATTCATTTATCCAAAGTCTTACATCATCTATAATGTATTGTAACCAAAGTTCATTCGTGCAACAAGCTCACGAGTTGTGACCCATCTGCCCCCGCGAATCATTTCGTCCACTCACAAACGATTCATGACAATGATCGCAACTGATCTGTGCACAATGCTATCATATTCGTAGACAACATACAGCCTTCTGTAGATATCGGATAGCATGTATCCATCTTTCGCCAAGAACTCAATCTCGGCACGTTGCTTTTTGCTTGGGACGCTTGTAATGAAGAACAGGAAGACGAGTTACTATAGAGGATGAGTTACTATAGTAATGAGCGTGATTTGAATTACCTTTGTCAATTAATAAGTTATGACCACTTTTGCATTACACACACACACACACACACACACACATACACACACACACACACACACACACACACACACACACACACACACACACACATTATGATTCTATTTGGCCATACTGGTACCAATAAGCAGTTGATTTTTTAATAAAGTATAGAGAAAGCCATCGTGGTTGTTATTTAGAATGACGTGGAGTAGACGGTTCGTGATAGAAGAAACAACTGTAAACTAATGAAAATGATTACGTAACTCCTGTTCTTTTTGTCATTCAATTATTAATTTAAACACACACACATATAGATGTATGTGTGTAGATAGATAGATAGATAGATAGATAGATAGATAGATAGATAGATAGATAGATAGATAGATAGATAGATAGATAGATAGATAGATAGATAAATAGATAGATAGATATCACCAACAAAAATCTAATTAACACGAGAAATAAGGAAAGATGTTGTACATATAAATCCATATATGCAATCACTACCTTATTAATTTCCTGGCACGGAAGCAAATACGTATTTCCAATAGTAAATTTAACAGCATGGATGATCTATGTCCATGACAACGTCTTCACGGAACTAAAACGAAGTAAAGATGCATTAGACTGTGCTTCTACATATTATCTATGTTTTTTCTGAAATGGCACACAGGTGCAACAGAAGCTGGTGTTCCTCGGAAACCCTTTACAGTCTTTTTCGAGTGTTAAAGAGCTTAACAAACGATATATATTGAGCGCAGCCACAAATAAAAATGAAGCTTAAATTCAATTTACAAAACATCGCCACAATACTGAAAGTTTTGAAATAAAATCTCTTTTGAAAGTAGAGAATATTCTGTCTTGTTAACGTACAGAATTACGCAGATGTTACACGCGTAAAAAAATATTCAACAGTGTTTAGACATGACTTGTACTCAGTATGAAAAAGAGAGAAATTCTTACTACTGAATATTGTTTTGTTTTTGTCTTCAAAGTAATCACAGAAGATTATTGTAAGACTTGATAGAATGTAACAAATGATATGAGCAATTCTGGATTTTGAGATTTCTTCACCAACTGAAATATGATTAGCATTAGAATTATAAACAGTTACATGTACCAGTTCGTATATGCAAACACTAAGCACTACCTTATCAGGCTTCTCCAGAACTGAACTGAATACTTTTTTCTCAGTAGATTTCCTTACTAAGTCCTCTTATATGACGGAATATCGTATAATTATCCAAAGAGATTTCATCATCGGTGTGTACACACACACGCGCGCATTACTTCGTATTACATTTCCTCTAACGTAAGCACAAATGCACTATGCTGAACGTAACAATGAACGCAGCATCCAACATGGACGAAGAAGGAAGAGGAGGGAGAAGGGGAGTAGGGAGAAGGGGGAGGAGGGGGAGGAGGGAGGAGGGATAAGAGGGGAGAGAGATAAGAGGGGGAGGAGGGATAAGAGGGGGAGGAGGGATAAGAGGGGGAGGAGGGATAAGAGGGGGAGGAAGAATGGAAGGGATAAGAGGGGCGGAAGAAGAAGAAGGGAAGGAGGGAGAAGAGGTGGAGGGAGAAGAGGTAGAGGGAGAAGAGGTGGAGGGAGAAGAGGTGGAGGGAGAAGAAGAAAAAAGGAGGAGGGAGAAGGAAGAGGGGAAGAGGGAGAAGAAGAAAAACAAGACGGCGAAAGAGGTGGAGGAGGGAAGAGGGAGAAGAAAACAAGATGGAGGAAGAGAAGGAGGAAGGGGGAGAGGGAGAAAAAGAAAAATAAGGAGGAGGAGGAGGAGGAAGAAGAAGGATAAAATGGAGGAGAAAACAAGATGGAAGAGGAGTAGGAAGAAGGGGAAGAGGGAGAAGAAGAAAAACAAGAGGGAAGAGGGAAGAGGTCGAAGAGAAGAAAGAAGTGGAGGAGCAAAAGAAGAAGGAGTTCATTGTTGTAATAATTAAAACAATGTGTACCTACCCAGACGATACTACGCTATACACAGTCAAGACTCCTCTCCTCCATATACAATCACTCTCTTCTTGAGCAAGTGAAAATACCTGCTATTTCTAGGAGGTCGCTCAATCTGCGAGAAACTGTGCACGAAGGACAAGGAAGGGATAGTCATGTATGCAATGCCTCAGTCTGATTGTTCAGAGTTATATCCTTTCTACTGGAAGCACAGTGGAGGCGCAGTGGCGCAGTGGCCCAGTGGTTAGGGTAGCGGACACGCGGTCATAGGATCACGGTTTTGATTCCCAGACCGAGCATTGTGAGTGTTTATTGAGCGAAAACACCTAAAGCTCCACGAGGCTCCGGAAGGGGATGGTGGCGAACCCTGCTGTACTTTTTCACCACAACTTTCTCTCACTCTTATTTCCTGTTTCTGTTGTGCCTGTAATTCAAAGGGTCAGCCTTGTCACGCTGTGTCACGCTGAATGTCTCCGAGAACTACGTTAACGGTACACGTGTCTGTGGAGTGCTCAACCACTTGCACGTTAATTTCACGAGCAGGCTGTTCCGTTGATCGGATCAACTGGAACCCTCGACGTCGTAAGCGACGGAGTGCCAACAACAACAACTGGAAGCACAAGGCCTCAGATCTTGGGGAAGTGATTAATTCGATTACGTCGACCCCAGTAGATAATTAGTATTAATTTTATCGACTCCGAAAGGATGAAAGGCAAAATCGATCTCGACAGAATTCTGACTCAAAATCTAACGGCAGACGAAATACCGCTAAGCATTTCGCCCGGCGTGCTAACGATTATGCTAGCTCGCCATCGTTTGTTCAGGGCTGTATGCTAAACACCATCACCAATACAGTGAAGGCAGATGGCTTAGTGGTTAAGGTGAGTTCGAAAACTGGTAACGCATCGTGTCCTTGAACAACATACTATTTCATGTTGTTCCAGTCCACTCAGCTGGCAAACATGAGTAGTATCTGTAATTCAAAGGGCCACCCTTGTCACATTCTGTGTCACGCTGAATCACCCTGAGAACTATGTTATGGGTAAGAGCGTCTGTGAAGTGCTCAGCCACTTGCATGTTAATTTCACGAACGGCTGTTCCATTGATCGGATTAAACGGAACCCCCGTCGTCGTAACCGACGGAGTACCACCACGGAGTAACAGCAAAAACAACAACAAATACAGCCACAATATATTAACCTCTTTGCTTATTTCCATGAACAGGAATCGGAAAAAAAGAAAAGAAAAAAACCCACCTGAAATGGAAAGTTAACAACCTCATCCAGTCAACAAATTTATTCTGTATATGAAAAAAAATATATCATTTCAGTTGTGAACAATTTGTGATGTTAACATTTTACATTGTTTAAAATTATCGGTTGAATTTTCTTGACAGACAGATGTTTTTAACATAGCAAAAATTGCTTTCCAAATACATTTGCACAAGAATGGCTGCATGGTTGCGAAGTTAACCAGGGGGCATCTGAGTCCGATATCGGAGCGCAACGTGTTAGACGAGTGTGTTTTAACCTTGGTCCGGGGCGTGCCCTAATGAGTGCGTGCTTGCGTGAAAGAGTGTGCAGGGAAGTGCATTGTTGGGGGTAGAGCAAAATTTGTGTGGCGAAGCGAAATATTTTGTATTTAGTATTTTGGGTGGGGATAACGATTCTTTATGTCAAAGTTAATGTACCTTTAGTTACTTTCATACGTGATCAATAAAATATGTACCAATGAACTAGAATCGTGTACTCCACAAAACTATAGAAGATGATGACTCTGCAAGGTTGTAATCAAATAAGAGTAACCAGTAAAAGAGTGAAAATTATAGAAATTACTTTCATTTTGAGTGGTTCTTAAATCTCGCTAGAATACAAATATGTTTTGTTCGTGTGCATTAAGTCTAACTTGACCCTTTTAATACAAAACCGCTTGAGATCACCTCAAATTTCCATGTAGATGTTTTGTTCTAAACAGTGACTTAAAAGAAATAAAGTAATTTTACTAAATGCGTCATTCTTTTCAAAATTAATTGATAGAAATGATGTGTATTTCAACAGAAATATGATAACAATAGGGTTAAAAGGTAGTGAATGCACACACACACACACACACACAGAGACACACACACATACACACACACACACACAATGTGGTAGATAAAAGATCCTTCCGATTCACATAGACTCACAGAGCCGGTTTACCGGTTCCCGTGGCGCATATATTTCCCACCTGGACGGGACGTCGGTTCGTCGCAGGATTACTCACTTTTGCCAGCTGAGTAGACTGGAGTAACGTGAAGTAAGGTGCTTTGCTCAAGAACACAACGCGTCACCCGTTCCAGGAATCGAAACCACAATCTTATGATCATGTGTCCAACACCCTAACCACTAAGCCACGCGCATCCACTCACAATGTGGACTGTACCGAAACAAAAGCCATCCAATTGATATTTATTAACCAATAATTTAAGACTACCAGTTCCATCTCCTTTTCTAACAAGCTGAGCCTGTCTTGTGTCTTCTCTTGCCACTATTACAATGACTACTCAGAATTTACTGGATGTACTTCTAAGTAAATCCTCGAATTAGCCTTGTCTTTTCTTACTAGACCTGCTCACGAATGATTTCATGTAGATACCTGCTGTGTAGGAATTAAAATTAAATATACCGATTTCATCTAACCATGCCCTTTTCCCAATAAATGCGCGGTTTATCAAAAAGCAGTCTATGCATTGCGCCTCTATAAATATTTCCTTATTCGTATATGTCCAAATATTCGCATGTAAATATCTGTGTGTGTGTGTGTGTTTGTGTGTGCGCGCGTATGTATGTGTGTGTGTGCGTGTTTGCCTTCGAAGAGCTATAATATCACAATTAGCCACTGTCAAATAAGGAGCTCACGACATAATATCGCCGATATTATTTGTTCATTAACTATTCCGCCGAGGTTGACATTGTCTGTCATCCTTTCAGGGTCGATGAAATAAGTGCCAGTTGAACAATGGATGTAATCGACTTACCCGCTTCCCCTAACTTGCTGGCCTTTTGCCAAAATTGTAAATTAATATTTATTCATTAATTTTAATGATTATTGACAAACTGCGGCATGTTTCACTCCACTTGTCTCATCAAACGAATGTGAAAAAGAATCAACTTGGAGTCTTGGGATGTGCCGAGCAATTGTTAATGAACAAAACTGTAATGTTAGAGGTGCGGGAGCATAGAAGGAGCCTCATTTCAATATGGCTGGGCTACAAGAGATCCTTTGACTCTGGCCTCCAATCATGGATACTAGAAGCCCTTCGACTTGCTATAGTTCCAGTGAGCATAGTCAAAGCCATAGCTGACCTGATTTCTTCGTGGGTCACCATCTTGAACTTAAATACAAGGAGTGATTGTTTTATCACTGATAGAATACAGTATCACAGAGGTATATTCCAAGGGGGCAGCCTTTCTGTGATGTTTATACTTTCTGTAAACCCATTATCATTCATGTTAAGGAAGTCTGAAGGATATCTCACTGGTTCACAAGGAAATAGAAGTACCAAAATTACACACTATTCCTTTGTGGGTGAGTTGAAACTATAAGCAAAGAATATGTGTGAGAAAAAAAAAAGAGCCTTAACCTGGTTACAACATTTTCAAAGGATATAGGTTCTCAAAGGATATATTTGGTCAGGATAAATGTCGCTATATGGTTGTGAAAAGATGGAAAACTGTAAAACAGAACAACATCTCCATCAATGACTTAACTGTTTTGACTGTATCTGACGAGAAATGATGCAGGTACCTTGGGTTGGATGAAGACATAACACATTGCCTAAATACCTATCGTGAGAAATTAGGCTTCTCAAAATCAGAAAGGAGAAATCTGTTTCGAAGATCCAATTCATCAGAGGAACTGTAAAAATCTGTAGAATTTTCCAGAAGTTTATTATCTGAGTATATATGAGCATGTTTAGACATGCAGCTATATGCATGAAAATACATACATAAAGCAAACGTACAAATCTGCACATATACATACATACATACATACAGACAGACAGACAGACAGACAGACAGACAGACAAAAATACCTTGTTCGTATTGTTGAAATTCCAATGAAAGAGCCTTTCACTATTGGCAAGAAATCTTGAAATAAAAATGACTAATGAAATACATACATCCATACGTATGCGTGTGTGTGTGTGTGTGTGTGTGTGTGTGAGTGAGTGAATGAGTGAGTGTGTGTGTGTGTGCGTGCGTGTTTGTGTGTGTGTGTGTGTATGTGTGCTGTGTTTGTGTGTGTGTGTTCATGTATGTGCATATTCATATAGAGAAGGAGAGGTAGTAATAAAAGAAGGAAAAAACGAATAAGGAGAGACAGAAAGAATGCAATGAAAACAGCGCAAACAATGGGAAGTGGAGAAAGACGAAGGGAAAACGTAGTGAGAAGAAACGAGTGTTACTTTAAGCAAGGACTTTAGCTATATAGATTTTTCTAACGGATTTTGTTTGAAGAAATGCATACTGCGTTGGGAAGATAGAGAGAAGGAAGCAAACGGAGTATGAGTAGTATATAGCTGGGAATAAAGAGTAGTGAAGAAAGTGAATAAAGGAAAATATCCGAGGGAAATGAAGAGGAAAAATTAGTCGTATGAATGAAAAATAAATGCACAGTAGCAAAAATGTTTAGGCTTTGGAAATGTGTAAACATCAGAAATTCATGGTATATTAGAAACTCTTAAGTATATTAGGAAAAGGTTGTTGACTTTATAAGCACATAGCAAAGCAACAATAAATATTTCGATCTTTCTTTCTCGCCAGTTTTCTCTCACTACCTTTCTAGTTATATTTTTCAAACGAAATCCGTTTGAAAGAAAAAGTACAGAATTACAACTGACCACATTTCTAACCTCTTCTTTCTTTCTTTCCTTCTTTCTTTTTTTCTTCCCCCTGTATATCTATATATATTCACCAGCTCTCTTTCATTCTTTTTTCTTTCTTTCTCTTTCTCTCTCTCTCTCTCTCTCTCTCTCTCTCTCTCTCTCTCTCAAAACAATATTATTTAGTTAAATATTGTCAATATTTATTCAAAATTATCGTATATTTTGTCTTTAACCTGTTTCAGTTATTAGACTGTAGCCATGCTGGAGCACCGCCTTCGAAAATTTTTAGTCAAATGAATTAACTCCAGTGCTTTTTTTAAGCCTGGCATTTATTCTATCGCTATCTCGTACCGAGCTACTAAGTTACAGGGACATAAACATACCAGCACCGGTTGTCAAGCGGTAGTGGGGGAACAAACACAGGCACACACAGTTTCTGTCTATTAAATCAACTCACAAGGCTTTAGTCGGTGCGAAGCTATAGTATAGAAGGTGACACACAGTGAGTCTGAACCCGGGAACCATGTCGTTTGGAAGCAAGCTTCTTACCACACAACCTCACCTCGAGAACATGATAGTTTTACTCTCTTATAACTTATTGCAAATATTTCTAATAATAAATTCGTTATTGCTCTGTTATGCATCTACCTAATCAACAGCCATTCCTTAATATACTTATTGCAACAATGAGTTCCTAATGTCTAGATAGCACTTTCATGCATTACGACTAATCAGATCTCTTCATGCTATGCACTTTTTTTCTATTTCATATTCACAATTGTATACTACTCGGAAACCCACATTTTTTCTTCTTCCTTGCCTACCTTTTTATCTCATTATACATCCACCTACATACTTTTTCAAACAAAATTCATTTGAAAAATTTACATGGCTAAATCCCTTGCCTAAAGTAATGCTCTTCTGCGTTCTGTCTCGGATATGTTTTACTTATTCGTCTTTCTCAATTTTCTCTCTCTCTCTCTCTCTCTCTCTCTCTCTCTCTCTCTCTCTCTCTCTCTCTCTCTCTCTCCCTCTCTCTCTCTCTCTCTCTTCTTTTATCAGTACGTTCCCATTTCTACATATATAATTCTTTCAAATACAATCCTTTTTAATTGAAACATACGGATAGAAAACACCATTCTTGCCCCTAACTTCCATCGCTCTCTGCATTTGGTATTTTCTCCCAAATCTTCCACAGATACACGACATAACTATATAGACTCTAACTTGACGAGGTCAATAGATTAAAACATGATGCAGTTTGCAACCAACCATGGATATGTGCATGTGTATGTGTGCGCGTGTGTGAGTGCGTGTGTGAGTGTGTATGTATGCATGTGTATGTATATACATAGGCAACACAAAAATAAAACAAAAACAAAAACAATAAAAGTCAAAAGAGCGTAAAGAGTGAATGTATTAGGTTGACACGCAGTTTAAGTCGATAAAAGAGGGAGTGTATATGCATGTATATATATATATATATATATATATATATATATCAAACACAAATGTCGTTTAAAATTTACGACTGTTATTTCGGTGTAATTCTAACAATGTATTCATAGATTACATCATGACAAAATATGCACAATTATCAGGCAACATTTTAAGCAGATGAGATTTCTTACATCGATCTTAACGTCAGATGTTGGAGTTGTCTAGATCGATGTAAGAAATCTCACCTGGTTGAAATCTTGTCTGATGATGATGGAGCTCTCCACTGAAGACCAATTCTACGCCACATACAGTGAAGTGGAAAATCGTAAAAAAATATATACCATATGTTAATGGATGTAAGAAATGCATGTAAGAAATGCATGTAAGAATTTCTCTGCACTACTGAGATTCAGATCAGAAATTTTCAGTAAATGCAAGCACATGGACAAATCTCTTTTGGCGAATTGCAGGACACCACCTTCTTCGAATTGAGCAGCTGCATCACAGACTTTGGATCCCTCTCCGTTGATTCGTTCTACAACTAAATATATTATGGTTTTACGGTCTAAAGGAATATGACTCTAATTTTTTTCTTATTTCTTTTCTTTTTCCGTTTTTTTTTCCACCCTGGCTCTTCTTGCATACACCCTTTTCTCGTTTTCCCTCGTGATTGCTCTTGTTCTAGCATCCTGGTTTGTATCTTGTATAGGCTATTTCCAGTTCTTGTCAGAAAGTTCCGTGCTATATTAGTGTAGAAACCTAGATTAAATATGTGAACAGGCGTGACATGGTGATTGCAAGATCGCGGTGTCGGTTCCCGAACTACTCGGTGCGATATCTTTTTGAGTAAAACACAGCTATAACTGAGTAACTCGGCAAAAGACTGGCATCCCGTTCAGGGAAAGCGCTGTGTCCTCGGTGACTTTTACACCAGAAAACCAGATAACCGACCTTATCAATTCTAAGACTCGGGACAACAATGTCCAGGAGTCACCTTTTCTTTTCAATTGAATAGAGGATTGAATCAGATCGTTTTTTTCCTTCAAATTTTCTTTGGGTTTGGTGGTGTTTTGGGGATCCCCAAATATTTATCAACAAAACAACTTATTGCAATAATGTGTTGCCCTGTCGAAGATCTTTCAGTCCGTCACTTGCGCGCGCGCATATACACACACACTCACAAAAATGCACGCACGCAAACACATATGTATATTGTGTGACCAAAACTTCCATTCGTTTTTTAAGCAAAAATATTCAAACATTGCGATTTATTCAAACATTGAGATAATTACTGTTTCATTCCAGTGTCTTCTGTCATCTTGTGGATAGATCCTTTGTCTCCTACTCAAATAATTTCCTGTCTTTACGGGCGATAAACTTTTCCAGATGAATTTTTACATTCTCTGCAGATGTGAAAGTCTGTCTATTCAATGAAATTTGAAGGGACTGAAACAGGTGGAAATCTGGAGGCGCAAGTTGAGGTGAATATGGAGGGTGCAGCAAAACTTACCGAAAAAGTCTCAACAACTTTTGCCGCTTCTGCAAAGAAGCAAATCTGGCGCTGTCGGGACGAAAGATTAGTAAGTACTGCACACTCCTGGTGGATCGCTGCGTTTAATTTGTCCAGCTGGCCAGAGTACATATCCGAATTGATGGTCCTGTCTGTGGGAAGAAGTTCGTATAGTACAACACCCTTCCAAACCCGTCAAACTGAAAGCATAGTTTTCTTCGAGTGAAGTCCTGCTTTGGAGAATATTTGTGGTAGCTTGTTGCGCTTCTTCCATCATCGTTTACCCATCACATTGTTATAGACGATCCATATTTCGTCTTCTGTCACCACTCTCGTAAAAATAAAAAGGGCCGTTTTCTTGGCGTTTCTGCAACAAATCGCAGATGGAAATCCGTTAGGCGGGGTTAGCTTCATTTAATTGAGGGACCTAAACATCGAGCCTGTTGACATAAACGAGTTGGTTTTCAACACTCGATTTGGACATTTGGAGAATATCTACGTTCATTCTGGTTGTATAACGGGGATTGGTGCTGCTGGCCAGGTTGTGGTGCGTCTTGAACCGATAAATTTCCCGAGTGAAATCTCAAACACACTTCTGGCTCACACATTCCGTAATATCATCCTCACCATACACATCACATATCTTCCTGCAGGTTTCCGCTGCTTTCTTGCCTTTTTAAGAATAAAAAATAGCATGAGATGTCGATAATGTTGGTCAAGGTTCTTCATTTTCAGGGTGATCCAAAGCACACAGAATACAACCAGTGTCATCGCAAGTTCGAATCGAACTACGTTGAAATGTATCTAACCAGTGTGCAAGTGCAAGAGACAGACGTTAACTACTTTTATATATATATATTGGCAAATTAAATTTAAATGTTGAAGTGAATCTAACGGATTTTGCGTGTTTCTTAAATGGCTTATAAACACCTTCCACGTTGCAATTGCTTATATATATATATATATATATATATATATATATATATACAGCAACTATCTTTTTGGCATAGTTATTTAATGAAAATCTATCTATCTATCTATCTATCTATCTATCTATCTATCTATCTGTATATTTTATATTTGATGCCTCTAAGTTGGATGGTTAAACCGTAATCCCTTCATACGGGACTATTTGTGACGCACATGGAATAGATTTCTCTGGGGTGAAGTGTTTGAACTCACTAGCCGATAAATTTGTAAGTGCCTTTCCCCACGTTGGTTTTTGGTGTCGCATGGCCAAAAATTACCGTGAATTTTTTTAGAGACACTTTCAAATTTATCAGAATATTGGGCTGAAGAGTCGGAATAGAGTAGCTTCATACTCTTAACCGTGAAACGTCGTATCCAATTAACTAAAGGCAGGTTTGTTTTTGCTTTTCTCTTCTGATTTTGTTCTGTGTGTGCCATAAATATCGCCATCCGTTAGAGAAAAAATTTGTAGTTTGGAATCAGTAGTTCTTTGACTGCTATTTCTAAATTTTCAGTATGTTGGAGAAGCAACTCAAGCTAATCCCTGTATATTTATGATTATAAATGGTTTTACCGATAAAGGTTTTTTCATACTGAACTACTTGGCAAAATTGTTAATTATTAATTCTATTACTAATTGACGATTCCCTGCCCTTATTTCTGTATCTATATAGATAGATAGATAGATAGATAGATAGATAGATAGATCTTCAGTAAATAACCAAGCCAAAAAGATAGTTGCTGTACAGAAGAGATTCATCAAACAACAGAAATATTTGGTTGATGCTGTCAAAAATATACCAAAAAAAAAAAAATGCTACGTAATAGAAAATTCAAAGAACATCAAGGTAGTACATAACTAATCAATCTATAGATACATAGCGATATTGATGAACTTTGAGAATAATAGTGATATCTGATGGCGTAGAATAGATTGAAATACACGACTGAGACTAACAAAATACAAGACAGCTGCCTATTTCATGACAATGCTACAAAAGAAAAAAATATTCCCAAGAGAACGAGGACATCTGTGGACGACCCTCGAGAAATTTAAAATCACAAAATACAATTGGCTTTAAATTGATCTATATCGAAGCAATAAGCTGTACACCATCTTGCATAGAACAAAGTATTACTTAAGTTTAGACGTTTTTGTTGTGGGTGGTGGAGTGAGGATGGTAGCATGGGTAGGGTGGGGGGTAAGATTAGAATGTGGACAATGGGCTCTCTAATCGCGGCATTAAGATTGCGGTGTTGGTTCATATGTATTTAGGAGTATGGAACCCCACTTTACTTCACAGATTTCGAGTGATTTCTATAGTAGAAATAATGATATATACAATAACTGGAATAATAAAGAAAAGTATAAGAAAACGTTTTTTTTTAACACATATTTTAAAACTTTACCCATATTAGTAACATTCATTGAATTAATATAGATTTCAAAAGTTAGCACAAGATCAACAATTCCAGAGGAGGTGATAAGTCGATTACTTCAAACCCAGTGTTCGATTGGTACTTATTTTATCGACCCATAAAGAATGAAAGGCAAAGACATCCTTGGTGGAATTTGAACTCAGAATATAAAAACGGACATGCCATTAAACTTTTTGTCCGGCGTGGTAACGATTCTGCCAGCTGTTGCCTTATTCATTGAATTAATATTGATTTCAAATTTTGGCACAATGCAAACAGTTTCTAGGGCTAATCACATTCAGTACTTGACTGGTACTTATTTTATCGACTTTCGAAAAGATGAAAGCCAAAGTCAACTTCGGCGGAATTTAAACTCAGAAATAAAGACGGATGATATACCACTAAGCATTTTGCCCGATGTGTCCACGGTTAATATCAATAATGTAACTAAAGCGGCGATCTGGCAGAATCGTTTGCTAATCGGACAAAATGCTTAACAGCATTTTTTCCATGTATACTCATGATTCTTAGACCACACATACACCCACACAAACATACACACACACATGCACACACATACACAGATACATACACAGATACATATACGGATACATATATGACAGAGAGAGGGGGAGAGTTTAAAAGAATAACCAGAGAGCAAATAGTTGGTATTTCAAATAATTCATTACGATCGTTTTATTAGTTGGTAATCCATGATCAACTAAATCGTCAGATATGTTGAAATTCAATGTGTGGAATCAATTTTCTCCCTATATATACATAAATCTTAGTTCAACCAATGATAGAAAGGGAGAAAGAAAAACGAAGAAAGAAAAGGTAACACAAGTAATTAAAAGTATATAAAAATATGATCAAGGAAATATAACTCAGTATAGATTGATGGCTGTGAAGTCAAGCCGGCACGACAAAGAGTGGGTCTTTGAGATAGAATGACCCGAATCCTGAAGGAAAAACAGTTAAATTTAAAGGATTAAGAGGGATAAAACAAAGGTGGGGTGTATAAAAGGACGCAAGTTGCAAAAGCAAAAAAGAATGAGTTAGGAATATGAGAGGCTAGACAGAAAGTTGGTATTGCTAATTGTGTTTGTCTAGGTTCAAGGAAATTTATGGCATCCACACCCTAAAACGTTCAAGGGTTAAGGTTGTGTGCTGACTGACACCTGTAACAAATTGGGAAAGTCAAGAAAACGGGTAGGTTTGTTCCACATCAACTGAACGAGATTTAAAAAAACAGACGCCTCAAAGAATGCTTCTTATTGCTTTCTCGACTGGAAAAAGACCATTTTTGTATCAAATCATTATTTGTGATGAGAAATTGATACTCTTTGACAACAGCAGGAGAACAGGACAGTGATTAGATGCAGGAGAGTCCCCTAAACACTACCCAAACCCATCATCGCACACTAAAAAGTTAGTGGTCACTGTATCGTGGTCTTCAAAGGTAGTTATTCATTATTCATTTTCGCAACAAGGAAAAACGGTAACAGCAACATCGCATTGCCAGGAAATTGACTGGATGCATGAGAATTTGAAAAAGTAGCAACCCAGACTAGTGAATAGAGATGGTCCAATTTTGCTCCACGACAATGCACATCGTCACACTCCTTAAGCTACGGTCCAAAAGTTGCAAAGCCTGAATTATGAGATATTTCAACAAGCTCCCTATTCCCTTGATATTTCTCCTATTGATCATCACTTATTTAAGTATTTTAAGCTTTTTATAAGCAATAAAACATTCTTAAATAGAGAAGAGGTAATTGAAGCGTTCGGAAAGTTTGCTACAGCAAAAGATGAATTTTTTTTAAAGATGGAATATATGACATAGAGAAACGTTGGGTAAACGTCGTAAATGAACATCGCTGATACTTTGGTTAAATAAATCAGTTCTCTAATACTTCTGAAACATTTTATTGTTACCTTTCAAGTACGACTTTTCATGTGAAACAACCTAATATATACATACATACACATGCATATTTATATATATATATATATATATATATATATATATATATATATATATACATATACATGTCTATACAAACGTATACATATACAGGCACGTATACACACACTCACACACGCACGCACACACACACACACACACACACGCACACACACACACACACACACACACACACACACACACACATACACACACACACATATATATATATATATATATATATATATATACATGCATACACATACAGAAACATATATACGCATTCTCACATATACACATATACAAACACATAAAACAGTTGGATATAATACCAAAGATAGCAGCAATGACGATAGTACAGCTCAAATAACGAGAACAGTAACTACAATAATATTATTAACAGCAACAACAACGACAATAATAACCATTCTTTAAATAATAATAGTGATGATAATAATATTAGTGACAACACTAATGATATCAATACCCATAGTACTGCTCAGATGATAATAGTGACAATGATAAAAATAATAATGAGCTGTATGTAACTCTCACGGTTACAGGTGCGTGGACGTATCATACATCATTTCCTGTATATGGATGACTGAAAAATCTTTTACAAAGAATAAGAATGAATTAGAAAGCTTTAAAATACTCTATAGTTTTCAGCAAAAACGTAAGGATAATTATGGGACTAAACACATGCGCCAAAGCGATATCAAGGAGAAGCAAATTAACCAGCACTGAGAATATTACGCTCGACAGATACACTGAAATTAGAGTATCAGATCATAGTCACCAAAGAAAGGAAACTGCTGAAATACAACACACGGAATTGGAAGAGAAAATTAAGGAAAGAATACTAAAAGGATATCAAAATACCGAATCCAATGCTAGAAATATGATAATAGCCATAAATACGCTAACCATACAAATTATAAACTACAATTTCAGTGTAATAAACTAGAATCTAAGGAACTTGAAAAAAATTTGGATAGAAAAACCAAGAAACTACTGACAGCATACCGAAGCCACCGCACAAAAGCATATAGAGACAAACTATACCTACCCTGTATATAAGAAGGGCATGGCCTGAGACAAATAAATACTAAACTTCTGTAAAATATTAACAGCTCAACTGGATAAATACTTACAAGCAAATAATGAAAGACTCATAAATGCAATAAATTTATGAGAAAACAAATAAGCGATAAAATACAAAACAAATTGCCGATACTGAAACAATAAATTTAAATAGTAACACAACAGAAACGGTTAAAGAGACAAAACACACAAAAACAGATTTACCAAACACACTCAAGAAGAAATGGAAAAGATAACCACTCTAAGGCTAATACTCTGCAAGGCATGTTAAACTAGATGTGAGCCAAAGCGAAAGTTAAAAACGGCTCAAAAGCGCAGACTCAAAAGCGCAGGCTCAAAAGCGCAGGCTCAAAAGCGCAGGCCCAAAAGTAGAAACAGGACTTATTCTCGCCGCACAGACCCAATATTTGGAGACAAAAAATTATAAGAATAAAATAATACAATAGTTTGGACTGTTTCTAACTCTGCTAGGAACAGCCCACATCTAGCGCAACAAACTGTTGATTCAGTAGAAAAACACAGAATAATCTTCATTCACAACACACAGCCTATACGATAAGTACCTAACAATCTAAAACCATACAACTCCCACAACATATACTATGCAAGATTGATCCCTAGTATACTCTCTTCGATCTCTGCAAAATAAGAACACAATACTGTATACACCTTAGTAACACAGAGATGCACCAATTACTGCAGTACAAACTAGCATGAATTTGCTAGTTTATAATAATAATAATAATAATAATAATAATAATAATAATAATAATAATAATAATAATAATAATGGTGTGAAGATAGAACACCTACAAAAATCAGCATTGTTTGGAACTGCAAGAATTCTTCGCATGGTTCTTGAAGCATGACCAGTAAACAAGTATCACCTTAGTCTGCTGGGTGTGGACAGCTGATACTTCCCAACATACCCACCGAAATTCAGTTGTGAGGTTTCATATAATAATAATAATAATAATAATAATAATAATAATAATAATAATAATAATAATAATAATAATGTTGATAATGATGATGATGATATGGAGGCGCGTCATAGCCATGTGTTGAGAGGAATTCTTTGAAATTTGAATAATGGAAACATGAGTGGAAACATGGGTATTTCGTTCAACATCCTTAGACAAACCTTATTCAGGCACCTTTTGAATGGGATGGGCTACTCGACCTGATGAAAATTCTGACTGCGAAGCATGCGTTGTTTCTCTTGATATGAGATCACCACGTCGCGCACATATGATGCATGTACCTCGTGTACTCCCTGAGGGAGAAAATGTAACGATTCTTTGGGACTTTCTAGTACATAGAGGCCGAACCACTACCGTTAATAAACTGGATATTGTTGTGAAAGACTAAAATAATTAAGTTTGTTTATTGATCGACGTGAGTATTCCTTGTGATCATAACATCTCGGCAAAACAATTTGACAAGCTCAGAAGACATAAATATTTTCCTATTGAAACTGAAAATATGTTGCATCTCAATGCAGTTACAATAGCAGTGACTGTAGGAGTACTAAGAATGACCAAAAAATGGAACTGAAAGTCATTTGAGAACACCCGTGTATGTTTGATTTGTCTTCGAATAACTTAATTTCATTTTGAAAGTGAACAATCTGGTGTGTTTAGCTTAATGGCCTATAAATGTATACAGTGAGTTTCTTTATCCTTGGTGTCGGGAAGACACTTGGCAAGAAATTGAAACACAATAGAAAATGATAACAGCTAAAAAAATATTCAATCATAGTAATGAGAATAATAACAATGGTATCAACAACACCAATAATAACAAAAAATAAATAGAAGAAATGAGTGGTTCAAAGAAAGAGAAGATATGCAAGTAAAGAAAAAAGTAGGTTAAGTGGTGATATACAGTTTGGTAAACCAACAAGATTCGAGTAGCAGGTGTTACGTAAGGACTGCATAAGCAGAATAATGGAAAGCATTGGAAACTATATGCAGAATAATCATAAAAGTAATCATAAAAAAGACCAGAGGATCGAATGTATAGTGAAAGAGACAGATATCATTCCGGAAAAATATATTTCGGAAATGTACTTGTTTGGCAAGAGTTTTGATCTGAGACTATGTGCTGAAGCTAAAAGGATTTCATCGTGGAAGATACGTATTAGCCATTCAACCAACACACAAAGATTATTAAATTCCCTTAATCATGTATCAGTTGGTGTCAAAACTTTCGTCACACCAACTGCGACCTCGTCACTGACATGATTCCACTGCATCATATAATCAAAGTTCCAGTGGAATCACGAAAATTTATCAGTAATCACGAAACTTTGACATCAAGAAATAAATGTTTAAGTGAAGTTAACAGTATTTTTCTTGTTTTTGGATGGCTAATATGTCTTACACTCTGCAACGTCTGCGAAATATAATTATTGAAAAAGTGTTTTAATCGATGTCTGCAACTGACAATCAATTCATTACGCTTATTAAGCAGATGCTGACTATCAGTTATAACGATAACCATAGCCTTGCGTATAACCTTACCCACCATCTTCATAAAGAGTAAAAGAATCGATACTAGACCAAAAGAGTTTGAATTTGTTTCCTTTCGACCTTAAATTAAAGATGTACTCAGCTAACGAGGTAGAAAGTCAACGCTTCTCATTATTAAACAAATAATGATGCATAGAAATACGCCACTTAACAAAGTTAGCTGTAAAACTTATGTAATAATTCGATGTGGTGTGCGTTACTTCGGCGCATTTATTAGCCATATCATATGAATGTGTATCTTTTGACTTGTGTGCTTATAATCATGTTTCTGTGTATAACTACCATAGGTAGTTCCTCGAATGTTTCACACATTTTCAGTTTCATTAATCAGTTGCAATTGTAATTTCACAATCAGCCATATCTTCTCTAGTTTGGTGAAGTCCAGATTCTCAAGATTAAGTTACATAGCCAAGTGCCTCAATGATCACATATATAAATATAAAGTTATTGTCTGAGTGTAGTATCAGCAGATTTCTTATTAGTTCACCAAAGATGATTTCTTTTCCTTTCACCTTTAATATCTTATTTTTACAAAGTACACTTTTCTTTGTGCTCCGAATTATCATGCTAGATTCGTTGTGGTAGTATTTTAGAGAGGTTTGAACGGGAAATATAATACCAATATTCTTTCATATTATGAGAATGTAAGGCTACATCTTATATGACAGAATTGGTCTTCAGAATTATCCTTTCCACGGATTGCAATGCATGGTGCATTAACAATGGTACCATGCCTCTTAGGTAAATAGTTTTGCAATGACATTTTCGGAAAGCTGGTTATAATGCCAGCTAATCTTCGGTGTAAGTTCCGCATTCTGCATCGGTCGTCACATCCATGCTTTTACCTACATCGTTATCTATTCTGCAGATGATATTTTGTTGATTTCCTTGCTTCTATTTATTCTCTCAATTCATCCTATAAGATGGAAACTTCCTTCGCTAACAATCAAAGCTCTATCGCTGAAGTTTAGGCAGAAAGTACAGTTTAGAATTACATGATACATTTCATATAAAACTTTATAGATATTCATTATTCTTCTAATAGAATGAATTATGAGAAAATATTAATTGAATTTTTCCTTCATCTGTAAACCTAACTTTGAAAGATTATTGGACGTTTTATAACATAGCCAAGTGTGCCACTTGATTACTGATACAGATGGGAATTTCTAATTAGAATATCGAAGGATTTGTTCATAAATTCTAACAGACATTAAATTAATTTCCTTTGTCTGCCAGGCAGCTGACTTCTATAGCAGCACAATTGTCCCAAGCAACCATAACAAGCTTGTTGTGTTTGTATTTGGCTCATATATTGATAGGAGTATTACATGTACCCTTATATTTCTTGCGGTGAAATATATGCTTACATCCGCGCGCGCGCACTCATGTACAAATATGCATGTATTAGTGTGTATTAAATGTGTGGGCTCGCGAGTGAGTATTCATTAAAATCGGAAAGTTATAATGGTTTTAAATTTTGACGCAAGGCCAGCAATTTCGGTGTAGGGGTAAGTAGCCTACATCGAGCCTAGGGCACAACTGGTACTTATTTTAACGACCCCGAAGAATGAAAGGCAAATTCGACACTGGCGGCATATGAACTCGGAACGCATAGTCGGAGGAAACGCTGCTAAGCATTTTCTTCGGCACAGTAACGATTCTGCCAGCTCATCACTTATATAAAAGTGAATTGAGACTGACGGAGCAAATCTTTCAAACAATAGAGTGCGGCCAGTTGTCCACTACATGTAAACTAACTTACACGGAGGTTAAAACTGGGCCACTAAGTCGGTTCGCTAGACGTATACTATTTCACACACACACACACACACACACACACACACACACACACACACACACACACACACACACACACACACACACACACACACACACTCTCTCTCTCTCTCTCTCTCTTTCTCTCTCTCTCTATCTATCTATCTGTCTATCTATCTATCTATCTATCTATCTATCTATCTATCTATCTATCTATCTATCTATTTCCTCTATCTCACACACACAGTCACACACAATCACACACACAGTCGCATACAAACACTCACACACGCGTTTGGATGTAACTGAGATAAACACAAATCCATATCATCTGATACAGTTGACTACTATATTTCATACTACACAAATACACAGACATAGTTGTGTGGTTTAGAAGTTCCTTTCGCAACCATGCGGTTTTGTGTTCAATTCCATTGCGCATTAACTTTATTAACTTTATTAATTGTCAAGCATTTAATATCTTACTAATGTAAGCATCACTTTAATATACATATAGCACTGCTTTAATATCAATCACCACACAACTACTATGTGTATATACGTACTAATGGGTGTATACAAATGCGTGTATGTATCCATGTGTATACACATATATATGTGTGTGTATATATGTGTAAGTAGGTATGTGTATATATATGTATGAATATATGTGTATATATGTGTGTATATAGATGGATGTGTGGGTATAATATATATATATATATATATATATATATATATATATATATATATACATACATATATATATATGCATACAAGTGTATGTATGTATATGTATGTGTATATATATGCGTATACACATATATATATGATTATACACATTTATGTCAACACTATTTGTAAAAATACAAGATTAACTCCCCTTTACGATCCCATTATAAATAAAACATTGATCTCCAGTTTTTATCGGATTTAAATCAGCTTATTATCTCCCAATTTTATACCCTAAATTTTCTTTTTTTCTTTCCTTCTTTTCTTCCCTTCTTGCCCAACGTACTGTCTAGTAGCGTTCCAACCTCCAACGGCTTTTTCAAATAAATTACGTAACAATCTTCTCTAACTACAGTTATCATATTCGGTTAAAATGTCTTACGGTTAAGCTGGTTCCCATGCATTTCCCTGAAAAGAAGATTACATTCTTATCTACATCGCCTATTCCTATGGAAGGTATAATTTGTAATCTTCGAAACATATGTTGGAAATAAAAGTATTCAGTTAACATCTGCGTTTTACTCCATTTACTAAATTTATATATTTACTCAAGTACCCAAAATAACAAGGAGTTTCTACCTCATAAACAAGAGTTACACCACAGACATTCTGTGATCTTTGCTACCCTGGTATCTATTAACCAATTCATTTTGTCCGAGTTAATTATTAACTAAGAGAAAATAAATACATATAATAATATATATATATATATATATATATATATATATATATATATATATATATATATGTATATACGATGGGCTTCTTTTAGTTTCTGTCTACCAAATCCACTCACAAGGCTTTGGTCGGCCCGAGGCTATAGTAGAAGACACTTGCCCAAGGTGCCACGCTGTGGGACTGAACCCGGAACAATGTAATTGGTAAGCAAGCTACTTACCACACGATGTCTATAGCCATTCGATGTGAAATCGTGTGTTGAAACAGATTGTTATACTTGGGGATGGTCGGCAAAATATGACCATTGCCAAGTATAACGATAAACATAACATACAAATAGATATAAAGGCATGTGTGAGTATGTATATTCTATAGTCGTATTTTCAGATACTTCGAAATATTTCATTGATTAAATAGATCACATTTGAAAGTCAAAGTAAGCTTCACTTTAATTCTTTTCATTATTTATTTGTTTCAGTCACTGGACTGCGGTCATGATAGAGCACTGCCTTGAAGGTTTTTAGCTGAACAACGCTTGGTACTTATTCCATCGGTCCCCTTTGCCAAACCGCTAAGTTATGAGGCTGCATAGTGGTAGTGAGGGCAATGCACAAGGACACACACATTCAAATACATATGCGCGCGCACGCACACACGCATATACACACACATACACACATATACACGATGGGTTTCATTAATTTCCCAGCTTTGGTCGGCCATTGTAGAAGACAATTGCCCAAGGTGTTGCGCAATGGGGTTGAACTCGAAACCACATAGAGGCAACGTGAGCTTCTTAACTACCTAGCCATGCCAGCACCTGTACAAGGTGTTCGGGCTAAATTTGACGGTATTATATGTCTTCTTTCTTTTCAGAAACAGCTTGATGTATCGGTGAACAGTCAACGGCGAAAAACATAAAGGTTAAAGTTGTAGTTGAGTGAAAGTTAGCTGACATAGATGACTTAAGCCATCTGGATATTGAAAAAGATTTACCTGTATCATGATGATTGATGCCTGGAATCAAAATACCATGACTGCTGCTCACTGCTCTATGAACACTGTAAACACGTAAGACGTGACATGGACAGTTGCAACGGAGACTACGAAGCCGTGACCAGCAGAAAGAGACACTCAAGTTGTTCTGACAGCGCCGAGATTCATTCAACAAGTGATGAACAGATATTTAGGCTTAATTTAGACGGCTATGTAAGGTTACTGAAGACTGTGGTCAAACCATGGCAAGAGAGGGTTGTTGCTGAAAAGTCATATGTGTGGCAGCGGGATTCAATGTCAGAAGTGACTGTCAGAAAATGAGTGCAACTTCGGTGCCCCCAATTTCTGGGTTCCCAATTACCCCGATTGTAATCCCTGTGTGCCGTACGCGGTTGACAAAGAGACCAACCGCTCTACCTGCAACACCAAGGCCAAGCTGGTAGCCAAGATCAAAAAGGCATTTGAAGATCTTCCGAGAGACACAATGAAGAATGCACGCCCCAAGTTCGGGAACAGTTTTGAAGCCGTGATGGATTCTGAGTGCGGTTACTCTCAGTAAACAATTATCTCCCAGCCATAAACTACTTGATGCTTTTTTTAAATTTCCTTAAACTACATTTATTTTTGGATTGGATATTGTGTTTCCTTTTACTTTTGTGCAAATTGTCAGTGTCAAAGTGTGAAATTCAAACCCCACAGCCTCTCTGTGTTTGTGTGTGTGTGCGTGTGTGTGTGTGTGTGTGCTCGCGTTCAAATGTGTATGTGTGTGTGTGTGTACGTGCGTGTGCGTGCGTGTGCGTGCGTGTGCGTGTGTGTATTTATGTGTGTGCCCACACGTGTGTGTACGGATATGTTTATATATCAATATGTGTATGAATGCGTGCGAGCTTCTCGGTTTTCGACCTGAGGGTTTCCACATCAAAAATGAAAGTAGAATAGAGAAGAAAATGAGATGGAAAAGAGATACAAACGTCTGAATTGCTTCCTATCGAAGCACAAAGGATAACAGGAGATGTTCGAATTAAAATAGTATGTAGACATTCGACTTCCTTTTGAATCACTTGTACAGCAAAGAATTGTTGACAACAAATGCCCCAAGGAGTCATTGACAGGATATGTAAACACTTTTATACATCAAAACTACACTACAAGGATTTTTAAATGTATACAATATGTGCACGTATGTGTGTGTATGTATGTGCCACACACATACACATGTGGCCACATAACGTGTGTGTATGTGTGTGCGTGTGTGTGTGTGTGTGTGTGTGTGTGTGTGTGTGTGTGTGTGTGTGAGAGAGAGAGAGTGTGTGTGTGTGAGTGTGTATTCATATTAGCTGACACAATGTCACTTTATTGAATTTGTTAGAAGATTTAATGATAAACAATTTGAATATCTAATGTAAGAATAAATAATTCTTTCTATTATAGGTGCAAGGACATATTTTCGAGGCGGGGGCTTGCCAATTGCATCAACCTCAGTGCGTAACTGGTACTTATTTCATCGACCCCGAAGGGATGTAAGGCAGAATCTGAACGCAGAGTGTAGAGACGGGCGAAATGCCGCTAAGCATTTTGTCCGGTGTGCTAACGATTGTGCCAACACGCCACCTTAATGTGATATTAAATAATGCTTTCATATTTTGGCACAATGCCAGCAAGTTCGAAGGAGTGTGTAAGTCGATTTAACGATCCCAGTGTTCAACTGGTACTTATTTTATCAACGCCGAAAAGTGGAATGGCAAGGTTGACCTCGGCAGAATTTGAACTGAGAACGTAAAGACGGTCGAAATCCGTTTAGCATTTCGCCCGGTGTGCTAACTATTCTGCCAACTCGCAGCCTTAATTTCAAATATCGGCACAAGGCCAGCAATTTAGGGGTAGAGGGAAAGCCGATTACATCGACCCCTGTGCTCAACTGGTACTTATTTTATCGACTCCAAAATGATAAAAGGCAAAGTCGACTTCAGCGGAATTTGAACAGACACATAAAGACGGACGAAATGTCGCTAACCTTTCTACCAGCTCGCTGCCTTTATCTAATAGTAAACTAAATATATATTTCTATAGGTTGCGACACACCTATAATCATGTATGCAAGCATCTATGTACACACACACAAACAGACATACGCACGCACGCACGCACACACACACACACACACACACACACACATTTATACATACAAATGTACATATGCCTTTGTAAACATACGATTTGAAAACATCGAATCAATAAAGCGGAAAATAATTATCAGACAAGTCATTCTTATTCGTTTTTACTCAAATATAAACATATGTATATAGATTATATACGTATTATGAGGTGTGTGTGTGTGTGTGTGTATATATAAATATATATATATATAGATAGATATTCATTTAAAATGCAGAGATGCCTATAATAGGACATCTACTCGCTAGAAATAGCAGCAATATAGATAGATAGATAGATAGATAGATAGATAGATAGATAGATAGATAGATAGATAGATAGACATAGATACACACACACACACACACACACACACACACACACACACACACACACACACACACACACATATATATATATATATATACAATTAAATATATATGTATGTATATATATGTATATTTATATGTGTATATGTATATATTTATGTGTATATACATACATTAATACATACGTGTGTGAGCATGTATATTCCTATGTATATGCATATATGTATAAATATATATATATATGCACACATTGTTATATATGCCCGTATCTATCTATCTTTCCACACACACACACACACACATACACACACACACACAGGTACACATATATAAGCAGAAACACATTCCAGCTTTTCTCCTGCGAAATTTTTTTTTAAATATCCTTTATCCGTCCATTATATTTCGTTTGGAAGGCAATTGTTGCCAATGTAATATGAAGAACTAAGAAATATGACAATCTAAAGATTAAACTTGAAAACATTGGTGGTTCTAAAGTCATAAACATTTCTGTGTGATATGTGTATGAGTGCATGTCTAAACATTTACACGCACGCGCACACATGCACACACAATCACACACAGGTATATATACACACTCAAACAGGCATACATAAATATATACTATATCAATTTGAGTCAACTTCAGATTACTTCTTTCAGTTTGTGTCTACCAAATCCACTCACTTGCCTTTGGTCGGTCCGAAGACATGTCAAACGTGCTACACAGTGGGATTGAACCCAGAATTATGTAGTTGGGAAGCAAGTTTCTTACCACACAGCCACGCCTGTGTAGGTATACATATAATTATGTATGTATATATATGCATGTATACATATGTATATGCACGTATATTTGTATGTATGTATATTTATGTATACACACATATATATGATATACGTACACATATATACAAACACACACAGACATACATAGACACAGACATGCATGCGCGCATATACACACACATAGATAGATAGATAGATAGACAGATAGATAGATAGATAGATAGATAGATAGATACATTTCTTTTATTAGTCACACAGGGCTCAACAAAGATGGGACAAATACAATGAAGAGCTTTTCTTGGGGGGGGGGGAGAAAAAAAGTAGGGGTGTGTCGATCAAAAGGGATCGTAGGAAGGGGAAAAGGGGGGAGTTCGATCAAAAGGGATCGAGGAAAAAAAAAGCGATCAATAGGGATCGTGTATCACAGTAATGTTCTCGTGTAAAAAGAGGGGAGGACAGTTTAGGTTTAACCGTGGAAAGAAAAGCCTACGGAAAAGACCACGGTAACCTTGGTCAATATTCTCATTGAAGAAACTATAACAGTAAGTGACTCTCTTTTGCCTTTTTGTTTTTTGTCTGGATTTTTTTACTCCTTTATAGTATTATGCTCAAGGTGGCTCCGTCATTCACACGTACCATCCTTGCTACATTCATCCATCTTTTTTTGAAGCATTCACTAGACAAAACTTCCCTTTCTACTCTCACCTTCCTCTTCAGGTGATACTTGAAGAAGTTGGTGAGAGATTGCCCAGAGAGGAAAGTCTTTGTCTCTAGACCTTTCAGACGCGTCCACCATACACATTCTTTCGCCATAGCCACAAGTACGATGAAAATAGCTCTTCCTTCCCGTTTAAAAGAAGGAGGCGCGACAATATTCACGATAGACTCGTCCCACACGCGATAGCAGTTGTTCGACGTAAGCCCACAGCTCGGAAATGGTGGGACATTGTACGAGTGCGTGCAGAACGGTTTCGTCGCTCTGCCCGCATCTCGGACAGGTCGGCCCCGTGTTTCTCGAGCCATGCCTGTAGAGCTTATCCCGAACGGGTAGTGCTTCTCGATAACACTGCCAGGCCAGGGATCTCTGGAAGTTGTCCATAGGTCCCGGCCCGAAGGGCGTCTTAAACAGGCGGGTCAGGTATTCCTCGTCGACGCCTAGGTTCGCCCCGAGATCGTCGTCGTACCTTCCCTCCACTAATCCACTATAGAATGTGTTAGTTGTGATGCAGTCGCTCAAGGTTGACCCGGGTTGTTAGAGTTGCCGGAGAGCAACGCGACACTCGCGGTGCCATTCGCCTTTCCTCGGCCTCTTCTTGGTCCACGACTGCAGTTCGGTCATGGAGACAAGCTGCATGAAAGCGCGCCGCACAAACGGCGACCACACCTGTTCACCGTTGTCTACGTAGAGCCGGAGATGTCGCAGTCTCAGCGCGTGTCTGCGCATCATCAACCACGGCATGCCCAGTCAGATGGATAGATAGATAGATAGATAGATAGATAGATAGATAGATAGATAGATAGATAGATAGATAGATAGATAGATAGATAGATAGAGAAATGGATGTAGATATATTTCCTTTGTTCTTTATCAACAGCCTAATACTGTTTTTGTAAAATCTAGCACTTTTTTCGTACCCTCTGACATTGCCGAACCGCTAAGTTATAATGTCAGAAGCAAAGCGTTGAGACACAATCAGAACACGCGCGCGTGCTATGTGTGTGTGTGTGTGTGTGTGTGTGTGTGTGTGTAAATGCATGCATGTGCGTTGGTGTGTTTGTGTATCCGTGTGTATGTATGTATAAATACATGCATATATGCATGTATAATGTATACACACACACGCACACACATATACATTTATATATATACATACATACATATATATATATATATATATGCATGCATATATATATGTATGTACGTATGTATATATGTATGTATGTATATATTCATGTTTGTTTTTATCATCTATAATATAAACAATTTTATATTAATCTGATGGGTTACTCTATACATTTGAGAGTACAAATTTATAATTCTTATACAAGAACGCTGTTCACAGGGATTTCGACGACGGGTTGGCAGGCCGAAACTTTGAAGTCATTGTCAACAACATTCTTGTTTGAGAAATATGTATGTATATATATATATATATATTATAGAAAACTAAGTTAAATATAATAGTAAAAAATATTTTAACTATTAGTGCATTTTCAACTCCCATTTTTTGTATATATATATATATATATATATATATATATATATATATATATATATATATATATATATATATATATATATATATATATATATACATATATATATATATATATATATATATATATATACAAGGTGCGATGAGTAAATTGTCGCCATTTTATACTTTTAATTTCGTGTATGCGCATCATTTGTTCTTGATTTTGTCGACTACACAGTATAGTAAGTTGAGTTAGGCACCGTCTGGTAGGAAAACAGCACGATGATACAATTCACTCTGCCAGAATTTTGAAAACATGCTCTGCTGCTTGGCATTGGCACCAGAGGCTCCAATACGAACATTTCAGTGTGTCTGTGTGTCAATCTGAGGACAGTGCAATCTGAGGACATGCATCGAAAGTGCTATAAATCAAACATCCAGTCATCATAGTGTCTGAAGTGATCACTAATGATGGCGACGTTATACCTCCATTCATCTTCCCATACGGACTCAACCCAGACTCAACACAGTGGCCTACATCAAGTGCACGGGGGAGGAAGTGCTGCTCAGGGTAAAGAGGGTGGCTGCTTGAAGACCCTATGTCTAGCAATAGGATTTTGCGCCATGCCACATAAGCAGGAGAACCCAGTCATGGCTGTCAGACAATTTCATCGACCACATCACACCTAACATCTGGCGACCTATTTCCCCAGACTGCAACCCCCTTCATTATTATGTGTGGGGCACAGTTGAGTGAGAGACCAACAAAACTCCGGGTAACATCAAGGATGAACTGAATGCAACGATTATGGCAGCATTCACCAACAAGGAAACTGTCCAGAAGAGTTATAGGAGATTCCAAAGTCGTCTGGAGGCCGTGGTTGAGGCCAATGGCGATTTCATTGAAATAATTTACTCTTTAGTATTTCAAGATATTTTCATGTAATTTTGCTAAATGTATTCGCTAAAATGAGATGTCAAGTGTTATTTTCATTTTTGCGTTATTTTGACGACAGTTTATTCACCTACATTCAATACTTTATTTCATGGTGCCATCCATTTTTATTTTATTTTATTTTATATTATATATTGTATATTCCATATTCTATATCCCACATTGGTTCTGCAGGAATATAAATAAAACATAAAAAACAGACAGTGTTGGAACTCTTTTAAACAAAATAATATATTCCTCTATACACAATCATACAAAAAAAACAACCTTTTTTGTATTTATTTTTACTCGCATATATATATATATATATATATATATATATATATATATATATATATATATATATATATATATATATATAACGATAAGGTCGTTATTTAAATTACCGATCATATCAGGTGACTAGCATGGGAATAAAAACCTCATAGGTATTAGCTATTATTAAAATTATAATTAACGGTATCTAAGAGATACCACCATGCTAGATATAGCTGAATATGTGTGTGTATATGTGAAACTGTGTCCATATGTCGATGGGTATGTGAACGCACGTGTTGTTTTAGATCCTATTAGCACTGTTTGAGCTGAACTATAATAAGATATTCCATCAGAAACCATCACGTCTTTCTATAAATATATTGTACTAAGATCTTCTAAAACCACATTAAATGTTCATACAGCACCGGGAGAGAAGACAATGAGACAAATTAAACTAGCAACTGGTGCTGTATGAACATTTAATGTGGTTTTAGAGTCAAGTTTTGACTGCTATATCTAGCATAGTGGTTTCTCTTAGATACCCTTAATTATAATTTTATATATATATATATGTATAACAGAAGGTTTGGAGGTGATGTACAGGAATTATATATTAGAAAAAATAATCAGGTACTCAGATATCTGGATGGTTGTACATTTACAGACTTTTATTGATATGTAACACGTTTTATAATCATATGTTAGCGCTTGCATCTATTCTAGTAGACTCTCCAGATTTAATTTTTCTTGAGAGGATTTGTCTCTTTTTATAGTATTATTGAATGTGTAGGGGTGGAGAGAGATGTATAGGATAGTAAAAGAGGTGAGGAATGGCGAGAAAGTGAGAGAGAGTGTCAATGGGAAAGAGAAGGAATGAAAGAAGGAAGACTGAAAGAAGAAAGAAAATTATGTTTACAGCTGGTCAATTCTTTCAATAGCAGATGACAGGCTTATTCTTGGCCTTTAAAAATGGCAAAACCAGGTGGCTATTTAAGTGGGGGCATTGTTTGGAAAAAAGTTATTTTTCAAAAAGTTGTCATCATTGTCCAGTGAGAGAGAGCGGGTGTGTTTTTGTGTGTGTATGTGTGTGTGCGTGCGTGCGTGTGTGTGTGTGTGTGTGTGTTTGTGCGCGCGTGTGTGTGTGTGTGTGTGTGTGTGTGTGTGTGTGTGTGTGTATCTGAAAGGAGTGAGGTAGCTAAATATTGGTAAGTTCATTTTGTTATAGGCATGGATCAAAAATAAATATAAAATATCATTTCTGTAGTCATTTACGAATATAAATTGGCAAATGGTGCCATTGTTTTAGATACTGAAATAAAAAGTTCTAAAATAGTTTCGGATTCACTTTTAGGATCAAATCCGTTATGGAATAAAAATACAAATAAATATAATTACAAAGATAGAGAAAGTATATGTGAAGGTATGAAAATACAAAGATAGGGAAGTATGTGAAAGGATGAAAATTGTTGGTGAAATATAAAAAAAAAATTATAAATACATATATATATATAGATAGATAGATAGATATATACACATATATATACACATATATATACACACACATATATATATATACATATATATTCATGTATGTATGTATATAAGTATGTATATATGTATTTATGTATGTATATATAATCTGGACAGGTACCTATTTTGTACTCGGGTATAATCCAGGTTCTAGCTTACTACATCGAATGATAGAGAACATCATGATCTTGCTAATTGGTTCTTCGACTAATTATATAATTCATCTATTCCCTTTGATTCTAAAGGGTCACTCTAGGTCTAAATGATACCAGAATATATAGCCATATCGTATTTCACAGCAATCTCTACAGTCATATACATTGAGCTTTTATCCGCCGACCCCCATCCTATCCCTTCCACCTGAATTATGTTCTGAGGAGAACTATCAAAGACTGAATTATTCAGTTCGCTTCATCCACCTGCATGGGTACAACCTTGAATAACACTGCGTAGATATGTCTATCCTGGGTGAATATATACTTCAACTGTAACAACTGATTGCGCATACATACTATATCAAGAGATATTAGGACATTTATGCAGCAGAAACACGTGTCGGGACTGAAATCTAACGTGAATGTCATGTGAAGAATACTTTGATACAGAACTTATGAAGAAGTATAATTCCCCATTCTTGTATGTGAGTGTGTGTGCGTGTGTGTGTGTGTGTGTGTGTGTGTGTGTGTGTGTGTGTGTGTGTGTGTGTGTGTGCGTGTGCACATGCGTAATTGTACGATACAAGGATCTAAAAGTGGGAAAGTTTGTAAGTTTCCATCAGTCCGTGGTAGGTTTATAAAACCGCGTTCAAGAACAATAATAGTTTATTGGCGTCAAAGTTTGTAGAAATTTCCTATTTTATTTTCTCAGCTTATTGAACTTCGACGTCAATAAATTATTATTTTTCTTGAATGTTGTTTATATATATATATATATATATATATTTAAGGGTAAAGACCCCTTCAGACATGAATGACCATGGGATTGCAGCTAGGAAGTTCCCCTCCTGGGCACAAGTCTGGGTAAGGTTGTTTATGGAAGACCAGCAGTTACCCATGCATACTAGCTTCCTTCTCCAAGCCACTGATGTTATCCAAGGAAAAATCCGATACAGCTTGGCACCTGTGATGGCGCAACTCATTTCTACAGCTGAGTGAACTGGAGCAACGTGAAATAAAGTGTCTTGCTCAAGAACAGTCCGGTCCAAGAATCGAACTCACTACCTAATGATTGTGAGCCCGACACTCTAACCACAGAGACATGCGCCTTCACCATTTGTGTGTGTGTGTGTGTGTGTGTGTGTGTGTGTGTGTGTGTGTGTGTGTGTGTGTGTGTGTGTGTGTGTGTGTGTGGTTCCGAGTTCAGTCCCACTGCGTGGCAGCTTGGACTAATTTCTTCCACTATAGCCCCTGGCCAACAAAAGCCTTGTGATTGAACTTGGTAGACGGAAACTGAAAGAAACCCATCGTATACACACACTGTGACTGTGTTTGTCCCCCACTACCACTTGACAACTGGTATTAGTTGGTTTATGTCAGCGTCCAAGCGGTTCGGCAAAAGTGAGCGAGAGAATAAGTACCAGGTTTTAAAAATAAGTATTGGGATCGATTTATTCGGCTACAATTCTTCAGTCAAAACAATATGCGTGCGTGTATGCAGGTATGTAGATGTTTGAGTGTATATAAATGCATCCATAAATATTAACTTACATACATAAACACCCACTGGCATTCCGTCGGTTACCACGACGAGGGTTCCAGTTGATGTGATCAACCAAACAGCATGCTCGTGAAATCAACGTGCCAGTGGCCCAGCATTCCACAGACACGTGTATCCTTAACGTAGTTCTCAATGAGATTCAGTGTGACACAGAATGTGACAAGGCTGACCCTTTGAAATTACAGGTACTACTCATTTTTGCCTGTGGACCGGAGGAACGTGAGTGGACCGGAGGAACGTGAGTGGACCGGAGGAACGTGAGTGGACTGGAGGAACGTGAGTGGACCGGAGGAACGTGAGTGGACCGGAGGAACGTGAGTGGACTGGAGGAACGTGAGTGGACTGGAAGAACGTGAGTGGACTGGA